>NC_138772.1:219718582-219883582 GCF_965119305.1 Pelophylax lessonae
CTTGAGACTTGACTTGGACTTGAGACATATGACTCAAAATGACTTTACTTTTTTAAGTTATTAAATATTTGCATTTTCTCAAGATGTGTTAAAGCAAAATAATGTGCCTGTTAGGTTTATGACACCACAGTCACTTAAAACACCTCAATGTGTTCTGATTTTAAGGACACTGGCTGTTTAACAATGGAAATACTTAACTTTTTTTTAGTCACTGTGTTGTTGAAACATGACCAGACGAAGGATTTTGAGCTGTTTGAGCATTCAAATTGTTTCTTTAATATGCCAAGAAAAAAAGCACTAAGCAGTTTTGTGAACGTTGAAAATAAAACAACCTTTCCTGACCACTGACTTTTAATTAATTTTAAAGGTGAAAATTGGGGTAAATCAGTATTTTGACTTCATGTGTGACTTGTCCAAAATAAATGACTTAAATGACTTCTAGCAGGGACTCGACTTGACTTGCTTTTCGCCACAGTAACTTGGGACTTGCTTGAGACTTGAAGGTCATGACTTGAGACTTGCTTGTGACTTGCACATGTGACTTACTCCCATGTCTGCTCACAGGATTACAGGCAGCCCACTTACTGTTACATAAATCTCGGCTGTTTTAGAGGAAAAACTTCTCCTCTGTTCTCCCTCTGAGAATTGAAGTTCTCTGCTTCATAAATAGGGTGCCAGAGGAGATAAGAACTGTTAAGAAGTGAACTGAGAGAACTCAGTTTCATAAACGTACACCTTAGCCATTAACACTATGCAACATTTTGCTGAAGTAATGCTGTAGGAGTTGGGAAAAAGCAAGTTATGGTTTGGCATTGGCTATATCCTGTCTTCCAACAGAGTTGAGATGTCCTGGCAAGACCTGAAAAGAGCTGTTCATGCCTAGCCTAAAAATGTTGCTGAAATTAATTCTGCATAAAGCAGGGAACCAGACTTCCACAGTGGTGTGAGCATCGTTTTAGTCATTTAAAGCAAAAGTGGAACCGCTAAAAAGACTGTTAATAAAACCCTGGTTCCATATTTGACTACTAAATACTAGTAGTTCCTTTCTGCTTAATTTGTATGACTTGATATAAAAAAAAAAAAGATCAGAACACTAATACGAGTCTTTAATGTAGTGGATGGGGGTGCATGGGGGAAAAAAAAGGATCAAATAAAAATGTCTAATATAAAGCTATAATAAAGATAAATTACAAAGCAGACACACATTTGTTACAGTTCTTGTATATAGTGTTAGCCACCAAGGAGTAGTAGCGGCCCCAGTCCTGAAAGCCAAACCTTTATATTGCAGCTTACTATTCTTTGGTGTGGTGGCTGCATTTTTTTTCTTTCTAGATTTTTGCTATTTCACGTGCGCTGAAAATCTTGGAAAAAAAACACTCCACTCTGTCCCTGTGTCCCTGGTGGCTTCTTACTTCTCCACGGTATCTATGGAGGGAGCAATGGTTGCCACCCTAGGCTGCTCTCCCAATACAGACTAGAAACATGTCTATTTTTCCATCTCCTTTACATTGGTAGTTTACCGAAGATGACTAGGAAGGAAGCTTCTGTAAAGGTCACAAAGTGACAGGGACACTGCACTTCTGGAAAGCTCAACAAATGTTTTCCACATTTGCCAAAAATGTTTTTTGGCTTGGGGGGAAACTTAAAGCCATCACATATAAGGACTTTAGGCTGCAAAATGATTGCAATTTAATTTTGGGTTTTAAGTAACCTTTAATCAATCATTAAGCAACACAGGATTACAAAGTCATAAGTCTGATACGTAAGGTAATGCTGCCACCTACAGAAAAAATGGACTCACTGCAAAAATTGTCTACAGACTCTTCCTCTCTAATCGTACTTCAGTTAGTGTTCTAGGAGAATGAATATTCTCTCTCAGTGAGAAACCATTTCTTTTCACTAGATTTTTCTCTTCCTGCGCTGCAGTTTGTCCACAAGTAACCCTCACTGGTACAATCTCGTGTGTATATACGGTTAGCATGATGACCTTACTGTGGATTATTGGTTTGACGTGTTCAACCCCCAATTCCTAAAAAGTTGGGACGCTGTGTAAAATCTACATAAAAACAGAATGCAATGATCCGCAGATCTCATAAACCCAAATTTCTAGTCATTGCTGTACACAGCTCTCCACTATTTAGAACAGTGTTTCTCAACTCCGGTCCTCAGGGCACACTAACAGGCCAGGTTTGCAAGAAAACTGAAATACATCACAGGTGGTATAATTTGCTGCTCAGTGATTGCAGTACTCTAGTCTGCATCTCCCCAAGGTAATACCTAAAATCTGGCCTGTTAGTGTTTCCTGAGGACCGGAGTTGAGAAACACTGATTTAGAGTTACATTGCCCTCTACGGGAGAAGGACTCGAGGCAGAAAGACTTGTCTACGCCTATGGGCAATCCTAGGTGGTATATTACCCCCTACGCCTATGGGCAATCCTAGGTGGTATATTACCCCCCATGCTATGGGCCTTCAGTTTTTTTTTTTTTTTTTCCCTGCTGAGTCAGGTGTAAGGACCTAGTTCCCTGCTGGGATTTCTGGTCCTGGCAATTTTTTCCTTTTTGTGGTTCGTTTTTTTTTTTTTTTTTTTTTTTTTTGCATATTCATTATTTTTTAATAAACAAACATTTAAAGTTTCAAATTGTTACAAAAATCAATGATCCTGTATAAACATTACTTATAAACATTACGGTCATAGTGACCCCCCTCCCCAAGATGAGAAAAAATTTACTAACCAAATCCCCTCCTATTCAATTCCATATTATCCTCCTTCCATCAGAGACCCCTCCCTTGTGCTTTATATCGCCTTACCCTAACCCAGATCCAGATAGATTTTACTCCTAGGCAGGATCACCTATCATTTTCAGGACACACAATATTCTTACTGCTCACCAACAGTCCATATTTGTCTCCAAACAATGCTGCAAGACCACGGCCAGGTGACAGCCCACTGACAGACTTTAAAGAACTGGGGTAAGGTTTGAGGGATATCGGACCACACCTAGTCTGAGTTTTTCTCCAAATCACTAAAATATAATCCTTAAAATAAAGTCAGAATAGGGCTATGCACTGGAAGCTGCTTGGCCTGATGTACATCCAGCTATATCTTACCCTAGACGTCACTATAAAGTGATGTGCAAAAAAAAAAAAAAATCTGCATTCAGAATATTTGGAACATAATACATTTTGGCATTTTATATAAAATCTTTGCTTGTAAATGCTCACCTCAATGACATCATCATTTCCTGAAAAGTCCTCTTCTAGAGATACAATCTCTCTATATACTGTGGATTAATATTTGAATTGGGATGTGGGAGTAAGACTCCTCTAAAGCTGGTAGAAACATTACTGTACCCAGCATCTTTATTATAATCTTGTTGTGTTTTTTTTGTTTTACTTCGTCCAGTCCCCCCATATGTCTGGATATTTCCCACAAGAGTCCTCTGCTGCAGATATAATTTCTTCCATGGATCTCACCCAATCCATCCTTATGGCCCCAGTCCCTCATACTTGGGGCTTCTGGCAATCGCCAGAATGCCAGTATCGGGCTTTTAGCAGCATTCAAGAGATGAAGCCCCAGGGGTGTATACTGTCACCTTTCTCTCCGTACTGTGAAACGCACAAGTCCAAGGTTCCACCTGAACAGTCTCCTGTAATCTGGATTGTCCTGGTGATCCTCTGAGCCCTCTGCGGGGTGAGGTACCACCTAGCAAATAGTTTATAGCACATCTGTGTTGTCCTTAAATCAACCAAAGAGTAACAGGCTAATCTTAAGACTTTCTTCCTCTTTTTTTCATTTGGAGGGACCCTAGTTCCTGTTTCCATTTCCCTAAATATGGCGGGTATGCAGGTTCTGATTCCCGAAGTAAAATCCTTTATATATTTTTAATATGCTATGTTTAATGCATGTTGGAGAACTAAACTGTTTCTTCAGTGGTCTATTATCCCTCCCTCGCCATCTCCATTTATCAAGTGGCACATTCCCTCATTTTTGTGTTATTTCTGAAAAAGTGCACATTCTATTTCCTACCATTACGTCTTGGAATTGTATCACTTCACTTTTGGTCCATCTAACAAAATATAAGTAATCTTCTTTCCCTGGTTTAAAATAGTTTGTCAGTGAAATCAAAGGTGCATTATAATTCCAGTGAGCCATTCTACATAAGCTAATCCATACCCTTTACGTGTTCCTAGTCAGTGTGCATGTGTGATTAGCCAAATCCCGATATCCGTGGAACCCAAACTATCTTTCCCAGGTCTACCCTACTTTGTGCACACTCAATTCCCACCCAACTCTTGCTTCCCTTATTATGCATCCATTATGCTATTTGTGCTGTAGAAATTGCCTGATAATTTTTAAATTGGGCGTGGCTTCCCCCCCCCCCCAGACCTTTGTTAATACGGCGTATGTGATTCTAGTTTTGTGAGCACATATACATTTTAATACCATTGCTCTTAACTTTCAGAAATAGACCTGGGGGAGGATAATTGGGACCATTTGAAATAAGTATATGAGCTTGGGGAGAATATTCATTTTTACTGCGTTTTTATTCTGCCCAACCATGAAAGGGGTCTGTGTCTCGGCGTTCAGTTGTTCCTTCACCTTATTTATTTAATATGGGTATGTAATTAGCCTTATACAGAGTCGCTAGGGATCTAGATAATTTAACTCAAAGATATCCCAATTCTTCTCTACACCATACAAACGGGAATTTAGGCTAAAATGCTTATTCTTTCTTTGATATTGTGATGTTCAAGATCTCAGATTTAGCTATGTGAACTTTGAAATTTGATAGTTTCCTGTATCTCCCTAATTCCCCCAACACTATCGGGAGTGTTAACTTAAATGTCTGAATTTTTACGGATTGCTGCCAATGAAGGTTCTAAGGCCAGAACAAACATTGGGGAGAGGGGGCACCCTTGCCTAGTCCCATTTTGTAGCTCGAAAGGGAGGGACAAACCACCATTTACTCCTATTCTTGCCCTTGGGTGAAAATAGAAGGCGGAGATCCATTGCATCATCCTATCATCAATGCCCAAGTGCCTCAGTTTCTAACATGAAGCTCCGGTTGACCCTGTGGAAGTCCTTTTTGGCACCTACCGACAGTAGCAAGGCCGTAGTGCCCTTCTTTCACTTAATGAATCAGAAGTGACCTAACGCAGTTGTCCCTCTCCTCTCGCCCAGACACAAAGCCTACCTGATCATTATGTATCCATCTTGGCAATAAAGGTTTTAGTCTTTCTGCTATAATTTTAACGAAGATTTTTTTTATCTGTATTTAAAAGGGAAATTGGTCTGTAGCTTGTTGGTGCCGTGGGGTCTTTCCCTTTCAAAAGGAGTTATGTAGGCAAACAGACTCTTCTCTTAAGTTCTCTCCTTTCCCCACTGTGTTGAAATATGTACATAATTTAGGGTTTAAAGTTTTTTTTAAACCTTTTATAATATAGTAGAATACCTGTCAGGGCCCGGGCTCTTCCCAAGGGGGATGTTCTTTATTGCCTACCCCACCTCTTCATGTGTAATCAGGGCCTCAAAGTCCTCCAGCTCCTCCCTAGGTACCCTTGGGAGATCAAGCTCCTGCAGATATTCCCTCAGATCTTCCTTTTACACTTTCCCTACCTTCCTCTTTCTGTCCAACATTATAAAGCTGACTATAATATGAGTGGAATACCTGAGCGATATCTGGGGATGAATGTACGATTTCCCCATTCTCGTTTTTAATTGTGGAGATATAGGATACGTTTGTTTTTTTCCTGGAGATAAAGGATACGTTTTTTTTCCTCTTACTGCTTTTGCTAGCCATTTCCTAGGTTTATTTCCCCACTGGTATTTTCCTTTCAGAATTATATGAAATGCATGTTTTGTCTCCTGCTCCATAGGCGCTGTCAGCTCCTCTCTTCTTGATTAGTTCTCGCTGTTCTGGTATGCCATTGGGTCTAGTTCGTTGTTCCAGAATATGGGTCTCCCTAAGTAACTGATTCTTCCTCTCCTTTTACCGCTTTCTTTGTGTCCCTATAACCAATAACCCACTCATATAAGCCTTGTGATTCCCCAGTGGCCCGTGAGATCTCTGGTGTATCATTAACGGCAAAGAAGCTCTCCCGTTTGTTTTCCATCTTCTCAATTATCTTAGGGTCCTGAATGAGCAAATCCTTCAGTTTCCAAGCCCTTTCTCTGGTACTGCCGTTAGCAAATCTAACTGGGTCACCACTGGGGCATGGTCAGAAAGTGTAATAGGCATAATGGTCGCGTCCTTGAGGAAAGTTAATAGTTGGTGTTCTATTAAAAAAATAATCAATCCTTGATTAGGAGCCATGTACTGAGGAATAACATGTATAATCCAAACTTTTTGGGTGTCCGACCCTCCAAGCATCCTCCAACTGACATTCCCCCAGTTAGCTTCTAATTTCATACTGTCGTTGTAGTGGGAGGCAAGAACGCCCCATAGATGAATCCACTCCTGGGTCCAACACCACGTTAGTCTTCCGCTGCAATAAGCCTCCCTTCTTTAAATGTCAACCTTTTTCAAAAAATTTTCTGGAACTTATTTGGTTCACTATTGGGGGAGTAAATATTTGCAAAAAACACTCCATATCAAATAGCTTCCCCTTGATAAACAGAAACCTCCCTTTGGGATCTGCCAGCTTCTCCTTTAGCGTGAACATGGTATTTCTATCAAATCCAGTCGCCACTCCCCATGAGTGACTCGAAACCGAGTCACCATAAAACCATGTAGGGAAAAGGCGAGATGAAAATGTAACCCCTGAGGCATGTGTAATATGTTATTCTTGTAAGCAGGCCACTCCTGCCCCATAATGATGCAGTTCTTTAGTTACCTTATGCCTTTTGCTAGGTGTATTCAAACCTCTCATATGATATTAGATCACCAAGGCCATGGGCATCCACAAGAGCAGCTAACACATCCTCTTCTGGAGAGCGGTCCTGTATTGAGAGGAGAGAGAGTCGAAAAAGACCCCTTCCCTAGAAGTTAACCTCTCGGGGGGGCTGGACAGTTGTTCAGATCTTACTCCTTGTACGGACCTGGTGATGCCCATCCACAGGTTGACCCCCCCCTCCCCCTTCCACCTACTCTCTTCTCCTGCCTCCCCGTCCTCTCTCCACCCAAGACCACCAATCCTCCCTCGCCATCATTGGCCTGTCCAGGAACTCTTCCCAACCTGGCAAAATTCTCCCAAATCTTCTGGTAATCTCAAGACCACTGTGCTGCCGTCCTTTTGCCGTCCTTTAGGACCTATTGGAAGCCCGCAGCTGGTCTATCAGCGGTCTAAGAAGTCTCCTCCTTGCCAAAGTCTCAGCCGACATCTCAACATATAGCTGTAAGTTTACTCCCTCAAAAGCAATCCAATAGGCATTCCAGGCTTTTTCCAGAACGGTCGTCTTTTCTTCTACATAGTGAAACCTCCCAATCACATCTCTTGCAGCGCCCCCACCCTGGCCTTGATATCCTCCCACCCTGTGCACTCTATCGACTTCCAAAGTTTCTGGGGCTCCTTTCCCAGCATAGGGCCGAAGAGGCCCCATACTACTGTTATCGGGTCTTCCTCCCCCCTGTTTCTCTTGCAAACCCTTAATTTGCACATTTTTTCTTCTACTTCAATCCTCCTGGTCTTCTAATTGGTACAGTATTATTATTATACAGGGTTTATATAGCGCCAGCAGTTTGCACAGTGCTTTACAATGTGAGGGAAGACAATACAGTTACAATTCAAAACAGGAGAAACTAGAGGTAGGGAAAGATGATCTTTCTGCAGTAGCTTCATCTGTTTACTCCAGTTCTCCAGTAGTCGGTTATGTACATCAATGCTCCCCTCCACTTCCTCCACACAGCCGGTCCAAGATCTGCCCGGACTGCCGGTAGATCCAATTTCAAAGATGTTTCCATTTTGGCCAGCAGCCCCTCTAAAACTACCTTGAGAAGAGGTAAGCCTGCATGGGGATCCTCCAGGCCGCCATCTTTCTGCTATTAAGGCAGGGCTCTACCCCTTAGAGCCTCAATCTTGCACCTTAGGTCCCCCCAGAAGGGGCCCCTCCAATACTTTTTTTGTTTAGCTGCCCCTAAGCCATTGATCCTGCCTGTTGGAAGTTCCTCCAATATAGGTCTTTGTTTCCGTGTCTGCCCTGTGGCCCCTTGTCTAGGGCTAATAAGACCCTCTTCCATCATACTAGTCTCTGCTGACATGTAGCGCTGGATGTCTCCTGGGCTAGAGGCAGGTTGGCTTTTGATTTACCTCTCATCCTCAGCCCTAGGTAATGTCTGCTACAAGGTGGACTGGAGAAAATGAAAATGAGTGTCCAGGCAGTAGTGATTACCAGAAAAAAAGTGGGAGTAGCAACACAAAGCAATTTAGTGTTCGGAACAATGCGGCACAGCCTACAGGGGGCAAAAATAAGCAAAGTCCCTTTTTCATTCAGAAAAAAAGCTTGCAGCTGACCGCATGGGAGGAGGGGCTATAAAGTATGCAGCAATCAGAAAGAACATGCAGTAGCAGGAAACCATCTGTTGGTATGAGACCATCCGACTCTATTAAAGTCCTTTCTCTCATACTCTTAGTACAGGCTCCATCACCTGTTTCAACTTCAGGGAGGCCCCCGGAAGGATAAAAAATTGTTCAGCAATGCAGCACGGCATTCAGTGGCCAGATGTAAACTCAGTCCCTTCAAATCCAAAGAGAAATAAAGCCTGCAGCTGAGCATATAGGAGAAGGGGCAACAGACTATACAGCAATCAAATGGAGTATACAGCAACAGAGGGATGGAGCCGGAAGATGTACTAACTAGTTCAGGGGTCTCCATCCTGGTTTCTCTTCCTCAATAAGTTCTCAAGCAACTTTGAGTCCCCCTGGAAGCAGGCTTGCTACTCTTAGTGCTACGTTTTGGGCAAATAGAGTTCTGCAACTTCCACTGATGGAGGTAAGCCCAGCGGTCCGCACGTCAATGAAGGCAGTAGATGGATCAAAGCTGCGATGGGAGGGGAGCGGGAGTTAGTGGACCTGGGATTCAGCAGCTCTGTATCCTGCCTGCGCTTCATTCAGATGGCCATACTCGGTCTCCCTTCAGCCTGGACTGCGGGATGCATTGGGCGAGGGGAGTTCGGGCAGCGCTCGCTCACTCTAGCATAGGCATGAGCGTCATCACGTTGGAGCTCCCCCCTGCCCCCCCCACCCTACACCACTCCTCCTGTCCTTTGTGGTTCATTAACTAGTGAGGTATTCCTTGGTGGTAACCCTTAGAGTCTACGGCTGTGGCATATGACAATCCTCAAGGGGGCACAAAGAGTGTCCTGGCGCCCCGAGAAGTGGTCGACATCTTGAGGTGGGCAGAACAATGTTCCGGCCTTCCGGCCCTAACTTTTGTGCACATTCTGGGGGTGGAGAATTGGCAAGCGAACGATCTCAGTGGGCTAATGTTGGATCCGGGAGAATGGTCTCTTCACCCGGAAGTTTTCCATCAACTGTCTTCGGTGGGGGACCCCCCATGTGGACCTGCTGGCTTCCAGTATCAACAGGAAGGTACAAAGGTTTGTGTCAAGGTTTCGGGATCCTCTAGCTGACGCCGCAGATGCTCTGGCTGGCCCCATGGGGTCGGTATAGTCAGATTTATGCCTTTCCTCCAATACAACTTCTGTCGAGACTGCTACGCAGGTTTGAGGTAGAAGGGATTCCAGTCATTCTGGTGGCACTAGACTGGCCTCGCCGGTCTTGGTATGCAGGCCTGGCAAGGCTGGTAGCAGACGTCCCTTGGAAACTTTTTCTCTCAGGGAAGATCTTCTGTCTCGGGGATCAATCTTCCATCCTGCTTTACGGTCGCTGGCTTTAACGGCGTGGCTATTGAAAGCCAGGTGCTGAAAGACAGGGACTGTCAGTCGGTGATTCCTATGCGGTTGAAGGCTAGGAAATCTATTTCCAGGAAGGTTTATCATAGTTTGGTGTGAGTCTCGGGGGGGGGGGGGGGTTCTCCCCGCTCCTTTTCTGTGTCTCGCCTGTTGGGAGTATCTACAATTGGGTGTAGATCAACGTTTAGCTCTGGGCACCATCAAGGGCCAGATTTCTGCCTTGGCTTTTTTTTTTTTTCCAAAGTCTTGGGTTTACTCTTTTGTGCAAGGAGTTTGCCATCTGGCTTCTCTGGTACGATCTTTGGTACCTCTGTGGGTACCGTCTGTTTGGTTCTGTCATTGCTTCAAAGGCCTCCCTCTGAAAATATTCGGGAAATTCCTCTGCTCACTCTTCCACAGAAGGTGGCTTTCTTAGTGACTATTCCACACGTAGCGTGTCGGAATTGGCTGCATTGTCCTGTCGGTCACCTTACTTGGTGATTCATAGTGACAAAGTGGTGTTACGACCCTGTCAGGCGTTCCTTCCTAAGGTTATCTCGGGGTTTCATTTGAATGAAGACATTGTGCTACCATCCCTATGTCCTAAGACTAAACATCCTAAGGAAATTTCCTTAGTTTCCTTAGATGTTTTGGGCGGACTTGGGTTTACAAATTAGGAAATCCGATTCGTTGTTCTTACGGATGGACCTCTTTAGTGGCAGACCGCATTTGCTGCGACCATTTCTAAGTGGATCAGGCAGACAGTGGTACAGGCCTACTCCATTAAGGGTCAGGTTCCTTTTCCCTGTTAAAGTGCGTTCTACGAAAGGCGCTTGGTGCCTCCTGGGCCTTCCATCATCAGGAGTGCAAGGTGGCTACTTGGTCATCTGTACACCCATTCACAAAATTTTATAAGGCAGATTTACTTTAATCTCCGGATGTGGCGCTTGGCCGCAAATTTTGCAAGCTGCGGTTGTGGAGGCTTCCGCTTCTTCTTGAGGGTGAATTTTTTTGTTTTTTTCTGTTGGTGAGCTCTTGTTACATGGTTTGTTTAGCCTTGTTAGGAATTATGCATTTGCTGTGTTTTTCCCATCCCTCACGTTGACTCTTTGGGACATCCCAATGGTCTGAAGAATTGAAGCTGTCTGTCAGTGAACGAAAGCGAACTGGATTTTTGTCTTACCATAAAATCCTTTTCTCTGAGAGACACAGCACCTGCCCCTCGTTTGAGATTGAGTTATTATTCTGATACTGCTTGTTACAAACTGGAGGTCCTACAGCAGGAACTGATGGTATACCCTCTGGGACTGCCCCAGGGGCATTACCAAAAAATGGGTTTTCGCCTAGTCCTACTCCTGAAGAGTGACCGTAGAATACCCAATGGCCTGAATAATTGAAGCTGTGTCTGTCAGTGAACCTCAGAGAAAAGGATTTTACGGTAAGACAAAAAAATCCAGTTTTTATTTTAAAAAGAATGACACACTTAGTAAACCACATTCAGCGTTGTGAATCAAATATTCAGCTTTCAGCATTGTGAACCAGGGAGTCCGTGACATGAGGCACTCCACGGACCTGAAACCGTAAGTGACGCTGTAGCTCTGCCCTACGTGTTTTATCACACTGAAGTCATCGGGTGTGGCGCCATATTGCTGCACCCTCTGGTTTTTATTATGTACGGTATCTTGGCAACCCTGTGCACGCGACTAGTTTTAAATAAAGCGTCCCTTAAGTTTTTTTTTTTTTTCACCCTTAAGATATTCCCATTTTCTATTTTTTACCTATCCATAGCACAAAGCAGATGTTTGTATTCGGTTGTGGTATTTCCCACACTTGGCGGTGTGGCTGGGGATCTGCCTGGCTGCAAATCGGAGCTTAAAATAACTCAATCTAGGATTACAATCATGACAGCCAATATGGCCGCAGATCACGTGCACAGGGTTGCTAAAAACTGGAGGGTGCAGCAATATGGCACCACTCCTGATGAGTGACAAAACACGTAGAGCAGAGCTACAGCGTCATGTCGCTTCTGGTTCCTTTCCAGACTTCCTGGTTCACAATGCTGAAAGCTGAATATTTGATTAACACTGAATGTGGTTTTTACGAAGGGTGTTATTCTTTTTAAAATATAAACTATTTTACAGTATCACACTATGGAACTTATATGTTGACATTTTGTATGTATGTTTGCAACTGGTGAGGAGAGGAAGAGGCAAGGAGGAACACCCTGGGGGTGGCCCTGGATATCTCCACACAACCAGGTGTAGTTGTGGAGGCAGGATACCCCTTTGAGGGGAGACACCAGGCACTGTGCACGCTTCTGAGATATCCTGACCTGCAACATCACCAGTCTATGCCCGCAGATGAGGATTCACTATATTATGTGGAGAGCGGAGCACTATACATACAATACTCTGTGGAAGAACATGCGACTGATAGCACTGGACACCTTATTTGATATTGGTCACGTTAGATATTACAAGCACAATTGATACTTTTCTGGCACAATTGATTTCATTGAGATTTTGTAGTTATATTAATGCTGATCGTTTTCGCTGGGCACTTAGATTAACTGATTTGAACAGGACAGGTACCTGCAATTTTAACAATATTGATTTTATATATGTATGTATGTATGTATGTATGTATGTATATATATTCAGTGTAATACTGTGAGGTAGTACAGAGCAGCGCCAATACCCACTCTCCTATTTTATCTTTGCCGGTGAAGAACAGGAAGAAGCAGATGGCCTAGCTTAGATGAGACTTTCTAAGCTAGACAATCAGCTAACAAACAAAATTAATATCAATGTTAAAGACATTTAACATACTATTAATAGGAACATTTTCCTTTTGACTGTAAATTACATTTTAAGATTTAGAATCTGGCTGCCTGCATGGTTGTGGTATCTGTGTGTTGTAGTGATCGACCGATATTTTTTCAGGACCGATACAGATTTTCCGGTCACCCTTCATGGCCAATAGACGATATTGGGTGCCGATATTCTGTACATTCAAAGTTCTTAAAAATCCACACAATTTTCGACATAAATCTGGTACAACATTTTAATGTTTGTTAAAATTTTAAACATTAAGGGCTTGTTCTGCACACGATACCTGCATGAAAACTGATTGGAAAACCACAGAGACATCAGTTTCACATCCATTTTCATTCACGTTATCTCATCAGTTTTCCAATGTGCATAAATTATGTGCCCTATATTCACACCAATGTTGTCGTCATTTTTTTTTTCCCTGCACAGAAAACTGCATACACGACACGGTGATGACATCTTGCACATTCCTGTGCAGGAAAAAAATCTGAATGTTATGGTGTGAACAGGGCACATAGAGAAGAAGAGTAGAGAAAAGAACCATTTTTTTTTTTTTTTTTTATTGTGCGCACTTGCAGAACGCATGTAGAAAAACTGATGTCTGTCTGCACCATGGTGTGAACGAACGAGGGTTGGGTGGCTGGCACCCAGCTGTGGGGGGCTGGCACCCTGCTGTCTGGTTGGTTGGCTCGCACTCTACTGTGTCTGGTTGACGGCTGGCGTGTCCTCCCTATTCTGTGGTGTGCACGGTCCGATGCGAGGGAGGTGGTGGCCTTTGCCCTATCCAGATAGAAGCCAGGACTGCAGGCCCAGTGCGCAACATACATAGTGATGCTGTGTTCCGCTTGGCTTCGTGACACTAGGCCTGCAGTGCACAACCTGAGTTCTGGCTTCTTCCTGGGCCGATGACATAGTGGGCCCCAAAAAGATGGCTGCCAGGGCTGGGGGAGACTAATATTGTTAAGTTTGACCGACTACCGCTTTTGTCCTAATGTGCTAGTATGCACCTCAGACTTCCCTGTAAAACGGGTCCCTTCAGTCGCATGCTGCCATTGCGGACAGGGCTTCCTTCTTCACCCGATCTTGCTTCCAGATTCACACACTCTGGCTATTTGAATTGCCAGGCCGCACATGCTCACGTGAGCCAATGATGGCACCATGCTCTGAATGGACGGTACATTCAACTGTGCCATTCATTCAGAGATCTGTGTGTGTTCCGATGACGTCCGCTGCTGCTACAAAAAATTTGAATATCTATTAAAACGGTGCACGTTAAGGAGAAATTCACTGTATCTACAGGAAAGCCTTATAGGCTTACCTGTAGGTTCAAGTAAAAGCAGACTTACTACCACTTAAAAAAATATTTTATATATTTTTTTTTTTTAAAGACTCTGGAGAATAAAATGGCGGTCGTTGCAATATTTTGTCACATGGTATTTGCAAAGCGGTCTTTCAAATGCATTTAATAAAAAATACACTTCACTGAAGGTGGGGAGATCTATTCTGCCATCCCAAAATTGATTTGGAAGAGTTGGGGTTCCCTTCTAAACCCTTCAATGTATCTTTACCATTAGATCCATTACATTACCTGTTGGGCCTCCTCTTCCCAGGCCTCAAAAACCCAGCTAAACAGGTGCTCTCCCAGATCTTTTTGGGTGCTTTCCTGTGTGTTGGCTTTCGGTTGAACCGCCCTCCTCTTCCCTACTTTGGAATATTGTAACTGAAATCCACCGAATGGATTACCTCACGGCTTCTGCCAGTAATACTTTTCCAGAATTTAATAATTGGCGAAGCGTGAGAACAGTTGGGACATGGATCTTCAACAGCAACACCTTGATATTTACTTTTATTTGCTTCCACCCTCACCTGAGCCATCACTGAATTATGTAAAAGCAGTACAATGTGACCTGTGGCACATTATAACCTAGCCAGCTTTAGCCACTTGCCCCTCTGAAGATTTACTGCCCTTTAGGACAGGTCATTTTTTACGTTAAAGCACTGCATTTAAACTGACAATTGCATGGTTGTGCAAAGCTGTACCCAAATAAGTTGTAATTTTCCCACAAATGGAGCTAAAAACCAAACAAAACAATATTTTTACTTTCTGCTATAAAACCTATTCAATAAACTTGAAAACTAATTTAATCATAAATGAATGCAAATATACATTCTGTTACACATTTGTGGTAACAAAAATCCCAATAAGCATATATTGATTGGTTTGAGCAAAAGTTAGTTTCTACAAACTATGGGATTTATACTGGAATTTTTATTTTTTATTTATTATTTTTATACTAGTAATGGCGGCCATCAGCGACCTTATAGCGGGACTGATATTGCAGTGGACAATCTGACTCTCTCACTTTGTTGGAACCAGTGAGACAAAACTGATCAGTGCTAAAAATATGCATGGTCACTGTATTAATGACACTGGCTTGGAAGGGGCGATCAAAGGGTTAAATGTGTACCTAACCAGTGTTTTTGTTTACGATGTGTGCTCTTTTTACTAAGGGATGTGATGGATTTTATTACCTTTTAGTAACCTGCTCAGGGAAAAAAATCTCACCCCCTCCTGTCAGCATGGAGTTCTGCCTTGTTTACATATGCAGAACTCCCATCTAGCCCCTGTCCTTGACTATCAGCAGGTGCCAGTAGACATCCATAGGCCGGCACCCACTGATCATCTTCTGCATTGACAAATCACTAGCCGGAAGTGCAGAATCACGTGTGTGTGTGTGTGTGTGTGTGTGTGTGTGTGTGTGTGTGTAAATACGCGATTCTGCACAGAACAGCTTCCTTGTAGCAGTAAATCTGCTATAGGGCAGTCAACAAGTGGTAATGCATACATGCTTCGTTAAAGTGGTTGTAAACCCTTACACCCACTGAAGTGACTAGTTCCCAGTTATAGCGATGGAACAAATCCTCGTACATAAGTTGTACCTGTTTCTTCGCCAGAGCTATTCAGATTACAGGGTTTACACAGCATTTCTTAGCTGCAGAGGGCAGGGATGTGATGTCCCACACTGCACAGCACAAAGTGTAACATGTTAATTCACTAAAACTGGAGGGTGCAAAATCTGGTCAAAGCTTAATTGAACAAGCTGGAGTTAGAAGCTGATTGGCAACAATGCACAACTGCATCAGATTTTGCACTCCCCAGTTACAGTAAATCAACCCCAGAGCCTTAGGAAGACATGGCCAGCTGAGGCTGTCGCCTATTGTCCTGGATGATGGGCGAAGTTCAGAATTACCTGGTGTTAGCATAAACTGTAATGCAGATGACAGCCAGAAGTCACACTAAGGCCCCTTTCACACATTCGGGCCGTTCATTTCATCAGTTCAGTGCTCTTTAGGTTTTCCATCAGTTTTTTTTTTTTTTTTACATCTACTACCAATGGATGAAAAACTGACCATTTGTCAGTTTTACATCTGTTTTTCAACCAATCCGTTTTTTTAACTGAAGAAAAATAGAGCTTTGATCAGTTTAAAAAAAAAAAAAACGGATGATTGCGGATGTAAACTAATGATCATCCATTTACACCCATTTTTCCATAGATGCTTTGATGTCTGTTTTTCATCCGCCAACAGCTGGATGAAAGAAAGACCGGACGGACACTCGGACAGCATGTGTGAAAGGGGCCGAAGTGTTTTGGGTTGAGACAAGTACACATTATAGAAGGAAGCTTTTATGGTTTTCAAACCACTTTTAGTACCAGGAATTGATGGCAGGTGCCTCATTTCTGGCACTATGTAAAGTGCCTTAGTGGTCATGCTATTCCATTGCATTTTTATATTGCACGTTTTGATTATTAAATGTTTTTTTCCTTTCTTTTTAGATGATGATGTTGACCTAGAGGCTCTTGTGAATGATATGAATTCTTCTCTGGACAGTTTGTACTCTACATGCAGCAGGGTATCGGAATCTGTGCCACTTCTTAAAAATGGACAGCTTAATCGAAGCCAACCATCAAACTCAGGAACCAATAATCTTCCGTCCTTGCAACAAAGACAGAAGATGCAACGCTCCCAACCAATGCAAATACAAGCAGTCAGGTTGTAAACCTAATGATCCTGTTTAATTCATTATTGTCTTGACATGTCTTCATAGTCAACTTCATTTTGCTGTTAATTGGCAGTAGATTCAGCTCCTAATAACCTGCCCACTCAGATCCTTTTTGGAGGTTTATTTCACGGACAGCAGTGGGACACAGGTAAAATACTTTTTTGCTTGCGTTCTCTGGAGATGTAAAACCAGGCTAGCTAGTGATTCAATCAAGCTGTCAAGAGACTTGTATGTGCGGTTAGTGAGAAAATCACAAGATAATTAAATAAAATCTGTACAGTAACTTTGTTTGTGCAGTTTAACATTAAAGTGTTACTACACTTTCGTGGGAAAACCATGGCAATTAAAAAAATAAATAAAATAGTGTAGCCTATATGTAGTACCCTCCTAGTCAGGTGCTAGATAGACAGAATGGTTTTTAGCTCTGTCTGCTTAACAGCAGAGCAGCAGGCTAAATCTGTGTGCTCCCTGCTTCACAGGAAGCAGGATCTGTTAGTTAGGCCTATTCCATGTGTGATTCATTTGGGCTGAGGGAATGTCCCCACTGTGTCCAATGGGGAGGCATGTTGGACAGTGGAGGAAACCTAGCCAGTGACACACAGGCTTTTGTAGCTGTCTCAGTGGGTTGGCACAGACAAGTGGTGCATCCTGGGATATGCTATAAAAGCCAAGGGCACATGTGACGGGGTCTTTGGGCGGGAAGCCAAGTCCCAGAAGGAGGCTGACGGCTGTCTCCTCTTCTGAAGCTGTCGAAGGTGGTCACAGGTAGTTGACCTGGTGAACCAGAAAGTGTGGCTGAACCGAGAGGTCCAGTGGAGGCTGACTGGTGGAGATTGGAGGCAACAGTGACAGCACACAGGCAGTGTGAGAGTAAAGGGGGTGCCAAGTTTAGAACCCTGAGAAGAATATTCAAGCAGGAACATATAAAGCATCTTCAGTTCAGTGGCAGAGTGAAGCAGCGGCCTTGCCGCATTCTACAGTTAGTTGTCTTCAAGACTGTGAATAGTTAATAGTTGGTAGTATCCCACTCATCCCTTCTCCTATCCAAGTTCTCAATAAAAACACAAAATCAACATCCCCTGGATTGATTAACTGAGCCAAGAACTTTCATTGCTGTTTATCTGCTGTCAGTTGCTAAGGGTAACCCAGGGGAACCCAGAAAGTGTAATTCTCAGCAGTCCTCTAGGCAGCAGTGCTACATATACAATTGTACAAGTCCTATTGTAATTTAATGTAATTAAAAATAACTTTTCAACCTGCAATTATCTGTAAAATGGCATGTAGTATTGCTACCTCAAGGTGTTATCTACACAGAATGTGTACAGAACACCCCCCAGAAACATTTCCTGCTTGTTTGATTGGCTCACTGATTTTCCCAGAAGTCTACAGTAAGATACAAGTCTGATATCAGGCATCCCCTGCAAAAGTAATTTTTGGGGAGATACTCCGAACAGGAAATCTCATCTAAAGGGGTGCAGGGCCTGCAGGTTTCCTTATTCGAGCCCTGTAGATGCAGCAGCTAGTTGATGATATGATTGTAAAGTCTTGTGTGTTATTTAAAGAAAAAAAATGTTATACTTACCTGCTCTGTGCAGTTGGTTTTGCACAGAGCAGCCAAGATCCTCCTTCTTGGGTTCCTCGTTCCGGCTCCTGGCCCTACCCTCCTATCAAGTGCCCCTACAGCAAGCGGCTTGCTATGTGGGCACCCGAGCCAAGCTGCAGCTCAGTGTGTCCATTCAGACACGGAGTTGCTGTTCAGCCCCGCCCCTCTCTCTCCTGATTGACTCACTGACTTTAAAAGCCGCAGGAGCCAGTGACGCCGCGTCTGTATTTCAGCCAATCAGGAAGGAGAGTCCTGGACGGCCGAGGGACTTGTGGATATCGCTGGACAGAGGGGCACAGGTAAGTACTAGGGTGTACTGGAGAGGCTGCTTAGAATGCATTAGGATAAACCTTCCTGACTTTACAACTCCTTTAAGAAACCACTCCCATTAGATTCACTTACCACATGGACACAGAGCAACACACAGGGATTTCTTCAGAATAACAAAAGGTAGTAATGTGCAACAAAGTTTTTTGTTAAAAACCCGCACTGTACATAGATCACCCAGGCATGTGTTCTGTCTGGAGGTGGAGGTAATTTCCAGTGACTAATTATTGAGCAGTCCATCAATATCAATATTTAGTGAAAATGAGAATCCAAGCAGTACCAGAATATACAGTGGGGGAAAATTATTTTGATCCCATGCAGATTTTAAGTTTGCCCACTTTCAAAGAGAGGATCTAGAATTTATTATCATAGGTGTATTTCAAATGATGGGGATAGAATATCTCCCAAAACTCCAGGAAAAAAAACATGATAGAAAATGTTATAAAGTGAGTAAAATAAGGATTTGATCCTCAAGCAAAATTTAGTACTTTGTGGAGAAACCCTTGTTGGCAAGCACAGAGGTAAGCCATTTCTTGTAGTGGATTACCTGGTTTGCGCACATCTCAGGAGGGATTTTGGTCCACTCTTTACAGATCTTCTCTATATCCTTAAGGTTTCTTAGCTATATCCTTAACCACTTCCATACAGAGCAGTTACATCCCCTTCCTGCCAGGACCAATTTTCAGGTTTCAGCGCTCACACTTTGAATGATAATTACTCAGTCATACAACACTGTACCCAATCAAATTTTTTATCATTTTTTCACACAAATAGAGCTTTCTTTTGGTAGTATTTAATTACCACTGGGTTTTTTTATTTTTTTGCGATATAAGTGAAAAAAGAGCGAATATTTTGAAAAAAACACATTTTGTTTTAGTTTCTATTATAAAATTTTGCAAAGAAGTAATTTTTTTTCAGAAATTTGGACCAAAATTTATACTTCTACATATCTTTGGTAAAAATAACCCAAATTAGTGGGCGAGGGACGCTGACTCACCCAACCAAAACCGCGGGAGCAGAGAGCCAACATTGCATGTGTGTCAAACAATGAAAGGAAAAAATTGGGCCATGGGGGATATTTATGTTGCCGTAAGACTAAATATACACACAATTCATAGAAAAAAATTATATAAAATTGAACAGCTTTATTAATACAGACAAACAGACTATTCAAATCTGTCAAAGATGACGAGAAAATACATAACATTTTCACAGACAAAACCATGATAATATTGCTTAATAAATGGGACATGGACTGATAAACAATAAACTCTTGTCGGTAGTAAAGTAAGATGTTCCTACTACAGAGTAGCAGGATGGTCCATGTCCAATTGAGCACTTGACATGTTTTGCGGTGATTAAACGGCTTCTTCAGAAGTATGGTATAAGGCCTCATGCACACTGGACGTTTTTACAGCTGCTGTTAGCAGCGTCAGACGTTTTTTTTTGCAGCTGCAGAACGCCCATTCATGTTATTCTATGGCCTCATGCACACATAGAGCTTTTAGGAGCTCCAAGTGGCATAGGCGTTTTACAGCTCCAAAAAAAACCCAGGAACTGTGGGTTCAGGAGCTCCAGCGTCAAGCTGCAAAAAACGTCTGACGCTGCTAAAGGCTCTATAAGGCTCCATAACGTTGCTTAACGTGCGTTAAGCCACGTTATACGTTTTTTTTCTTCCATTCAAAATCAATGGCTCCCTATGGGAGCCTATTGATTTGAATGGAAGTCACACCGCAGGTCGGATCAGGGTGATCCGACTTGCGGTGCGACCTGCACTGTGAGAATCTTGAGGGGGAACTCCACGCCACAATGGGGAAAAAAACGGCGTGGGGTTCCCCCCCCAGGTTCCAAACCAGGCCCTTCGGGTCTGGTATGGAATTTGAGGGTAGCCCCGCACCGAAAAAACGGCGTGGGGTCCCCCCCAAAATCCATACCAGACCCTTATCCGAGCATGCAGTCTGGCATGCCAGGAAAGGGGAGGGGACGAGCGAGCGGCCCCACCGCCCCTGGATCATACCAGGCCACACGCCCTCAACATGGGGGGGGTGTGGGTGCTTTGGGGCAGGGGGGGGCTCTGCACCTCAAAGCACCTTGCCCCCATGTTGATGAGGACAAGGGCCTCATCCCCACAACCCTGGCCGGTGGTTGTGGGGGTCTGCGGGCAGGGGGCTCATCGGAATCTGGAAGCCCCCTTTAACAAGGGGGCCCCCCCAGATCCCGGACCCCCTCCCTATGTGAATGGGTATGGGGTACACTGTACCCCTACTCATTCACCCCATAAAATGCAGTGTATGGAAATAACGACAGGAGACGTTTTGGAAAATTTATTAAATCTTCATCCGGCTCTTGTCCTCTCCGGGGGTCTTCTGCGGTCTTCTCCTCTCCGGGGGTCTTCTGCTCTTTTGCTGTCCGCCCTTCTTGTCTTCTCTTCTCCGGGGGTCTTCTGCTGTCCGCCCTTCTGCTGTCCAATCTTGTCTTCTCCTCTCCGGTCTTCTGCTCTCGGCTGTCGGCTGTCCTTCTTCCTCCGGTCCTCCTCCGACGACGTCTCCAGCGATTATGCCGGCCTCTGCAGCTTATTATATAGCCATTAGGGGCGTGGCCGCCATATGACATCGGGAGACCACGCCCCCTTGTGCCACAGATGACGTCATCTGTGACACAAGGGGGTGTGGTCTCCCGATGACGTCATATGGCGGCCATGCCCCTAATGGCTATATAATAAGCTGCAGAGACCAGAGGCCGGCATAATCGCTGGAGACGTCGGAGGAGGAGGACCGGAGGAAGAAGGACAGCCGACAGCCGAGAGCAGAAGACCGGAGAGGAGAAGACAAGAAGATTGGACAGCAGAAGGGCGGACAGCAGAAGACCGCAGAAGACCCCCGGAGAGGAGAAGACAAGAAGGGCGGACAGCAAAAGAGCAGAAGACCCTCGGAGAGAAGACAGCAGAAGACCCCCAGAGAGGACAAGAGCCGGATGAAGATTTTTAATAAATTTTCCAAAACGTCTCCTGTCGTTATTTCCATACACTGCATTTTATGGGGTGAATGAGTAGGGGTACAGTGTACCCCATACCCATTCACATAGGGGGTTCGGGATCTGGGGGGCCCCCTTGTTAAAGGGGGCTTCCAGATTCCGATGAGCCCCCTGCCCGCAGACCCCCACAACCACCGGCCAGGGTTGTGGGGATGAGGCCCTTGTCCTCATCAACATGGGGGCAAGGTGCTTTGAGGTGCGGGGTGCAGAGCCCCCCCTGCCCCAAAGCACCCACACACCCCCATGTTGAGGGCGTGTGGCCTGGTATGATCCAGGGGGGGTGGGGCCACTCGCTCGTCCCCTCCCCTTTCCTGGCATGCCGGACTGCATGCTCGGATAAGGGTCTGGTATGGATTTTGGGGGGGACCCCACGCCGTTTTTTCGGTGCGGGGCTACCCTCAAATTCCATACCAGACCCGAAGGGCCTGGTTTGGAACCTGGGGGGGGAACCCCACGCCGTTTTTTTTCCCCATTTTGGCGTGGAGTTCCCCCTCAAGATTCTCACAGTGCAGGTCGCACGGCAAGTCGGATCACCCTGATCCGACCTGCGGTGTGACTTCCATTCAAATCAATAGGCTCCCATAGGGAACCTAAACGCTGCTAACAGCTACTGTGGCCAAATGTGCAATAACGCTAGTAGAAAAAGCTACTGAAAGCACGTTTTTACAGCTGCTGTTTCCCGGCGTTATGTAAACAGCTTTGGAGCACGTTTTTATGACGCCCTGTGTGCATGGAGCCTAAGCTGAAATAATAAACAACAGCGTCAAATAGTAAATAGAACATATCACAAAAACGCAGAGTGACCACAGTCAGAAGAGCCACCAGGAATGCCCAACCATCACCGTAACACCTCCACCAATGATGTTTAAGGAAAGGGAAGCAAAGAAAGCCGCATCAAACCCCCCCCCCCCCCCCCCCCCCCAGGCAGGTGTGGTGTGGCTAAGAAAGAAAAACGCCAAAGCAATGTGCATTTTTATTTTATGATGCAAGTATAAAATGGTGGGAAATGAAAAACGCAAAACACACAGATAGGAGTGTGTGTAAAAAATTAATCAAATCCCACCTATATTGCCAAAGGCACATTGGTTTTATTTGTAAATGAAAAGGTGGAAAATCACTGATGTTCATGCTAAAGGTAAGGGCACCCACTTTGAATATTTCATGATGGAAATCAAGGATCCTAAAGTAAAATAATTAAGATAAATTATATGAAGTGAATAAAAAATATAGGCAGACATATCCATATATAATTAGATATATCCAGATATATCCATACCTAGGCAGTAAGGAATCCGGATTTATTCATATTCAAGAGGTGGGCAAAAAATAGGCACAAAAGCTTGCAAGCGGTCAATTGCAGTTCCCAGTGCTAAAGAAGGCCTTATATAATCGATATCTATAATAGTTTTGGAAAGTTAAATATGTTGCTGCATAGAGGTAAGCCGCAGTACTTAGCTTATAGCAAAGGTAGTATCCTTATTGAGAGGTACAAGGCACTGCAAAAGATATAAAAAGCATACAAAGTGCTGTTAGTATTAGCAGTTAGACTATATAGAGAGAGAGAGTCCAGCAGCATGTAATGAGACTAAAGCCCCGTACACACGTTTGTCCAGGGCTGTCCTGTCCGCTGAAAAGTGCAAAAGACTGCACGCGAATTTTGTCGGCCAACAACAGCCGACTGCAGAAGTGATGTCATGTGATGGTTAACTTTCCGTGTTTTTTTTTTTCTTCTCTGAGCATGCCCAGTCTTGCAAATCTGCTGATTGTCGGCCGAAATCTGTACTGACTGACGCACAATCGGCCGTTCTGTTGTCGGCCTACAAAAATTTTAATGCCTGCATGACAGGTTCTGTTCGGCCGAAAATGCGCTGTCGGAAGAATCATACTAACAAGCCTACAATCGGCCGACAATCGGTACGTGTGTACGGGGCTTAAAGGAGCAACTTGTAGAGTGTACCTGTTAGGGGAAGCTTGCATCAGACTGACAATCAGTGTGGAACAGCTGAAAGGTGGCGTTCTTAATGAGCACACACAATTCGGCCATTAACCAATCGCCAAAAGGTGACGGGATGACCGAACCCTCTGTCAAATCCCACCTATATTGCCAAAGGCACATTGGTATTTATAAATGAAAAGGTGGAAAATCACTGATGTTCATACTAAAAGTAAGGGCTCCCACTTTGAATATTTCATGATGGGAATCAAGGATCCTAAAGTAAAATAATTAAGATGAGTTTTATATAAAGTGAATAAGAATATAGGCAGACATATCCATATATAATTAGATATATCCATACCTAGGCAGTAAGGAATCCTTATTTATTCATATTCAAGAGGTGGACAAAAAATAAGCACAAAAGCTTGCAAGCGGTCAATTGCAGTTCCCAGTGCTAAAGAAAGCCTTATATAATCGGTATCTATAATAGTTTTGGAAAGTTAAGTATGTTGCTGCATAGAAGTAAGCCGCAGTACTTGGCTTATAGCAAGTTATGAGGCTTAAGAGGTACAAGGCATTGCAAAAGATATAAAGGGCATACAAAGTGCTGTTAGTATTAGCAGCTAGACTATATAGAGAGAGAGTCCAGCAGCATGTAATTAACAAGACTAAGGCTCCATTCACACCTGGGCGTTTTTTTCAGGCGTTTTTATGGGCGTTTTTGCAGGCGTTTTACAGGCGTTTTTTGTGCAGGCGTTTTTACATTGAATAGAGACCAATGGAAAACGCCTGTAATCTGCCCAAAAAGAAGCTCATGTACTTTTTTGGGCGTTTTGCTTCAGGCGTTAAAACGCTCAGATGTGAACAGGGGCCATTTAAATGAATGGGGTTTTACTTGTAGGGCGTTTTGGAAACGTTTCTTTTGAGCGTTTTTGGAGCTGAAAACGCCCAGGTGTGAATGGAGCCTAAAGGAGCAACTTGTTGTAAAGTGTACCTGTTATGGAAGCTTGCATCAGACTGACCGTCAGTGTGGAACAGCTGAAAGGCGGCGTTCTTAATGAGCACACACAATTCGGCCATTAACCAATCGCCAAAAGGTGACGGGATGACCGAACCCCCTGTCAAAGTGCGCTCGCGCGGGACCGAATATGCGCACCGAACGAAAATGGCTGTTGCGGAGTAGGGAAACTCCAAGCCAGACGGACCAGGGGAGGCGGCGAGAGAAGTGGCGAAGAAACATCCCATGTCCCGTCGCCACCCCTCCGGACAGGGCACACCCGATTGGAAGGGCAAAGGCGGCCATCAAGCTCCCCCTGGTGGACAAAGAGAGCGGCGAGGAGCAGGACACCGCGGCAGCAGGTCCGGAAAGCTCTTAAGCTTTCCGCCATCAGGCATCAGTGCTGCAAGTGTGCAGGGTGGCAACTTGGTCATCTGTGCATACTTTCACAAAATTGTACAAAGTTGATGTGTTGGCATCTTCGGATGCTTCCTTTTGGCCGCAAGGTTCTACAGGCTGCTGTTTGAAGAGAATCTTTTTTTTCGAGGGTGTATGTTTGCTTTTTATGGGTGAGCTCCTGTTGTTCCTGTTTGAGCTTCTTTGCGTTATCTTCCCACCCCTCATGAATATACTGCTTTGGGACATCCCTATAGTCTCTGAAGAGATGGAGCTGCGTCTGTCGAATGATAGAGAACTGGATTTTTGTAAGAGAAAATCCTTTTCTCTGAAGTTCAACAGACACAGCACCCGCCCCTCTACTTCTGAGTGAGTGGGGCTTTTTTTGTATTCTAAACACTGTTTACAACTAAACTAATGCTGATAGCAGAGTGTGTGGGGTTATACCTGCAGGGAAAGCCCCATAGGCATGGTTGTTTTTTCCTGCCTAGTGCCTATTCCTCATTGAAGGAACATAACCCTCTAGTCTCTGAAAAGATGGAGCTGCATCTGTCGAAATTCATAAAAAATGATTTTACGCGGAATTCTTGCTAAAATCCATTTTTTTACTAGAAAATTACTTGGAACCCCCAAACATTATATATTCCTCCTATTCCTTTAAAGATCCGGCTAATGGACAGGCAGAGGCTCTGGCCCGACATATGTTCACTGTGACTGGTTCGGCACTTAGGCCGGTATTTACTATTGCCCTGGTGTCGCAAACTGAGTGGGCTAAACTTTTACACAGGGACCTGGAGAGGAAACAACTTCCCCCTGCCTTTGCGGAGCTGGCGGATCAGTTGGTCCAGGGGCTACAGTTTATCTGGGATGCCTCTTTGGAAGCGGTTCCTTTAATTTTTCTAAGCTGTATCAGCAGTGGTCCTTAGGCATATTATATTATCTGGCTTAAATGCTGGTCTGCGGACCAGACTTCTAAGAAGGCCTGATCTGATCTCCACCTTGTAGGGGATCGTCTGTTTGGCGCTTCCTTCGATGACCTCAGGGTAGGGTAGCACCGGGGGGGAGGGGGGGAGAGTACTCTTCTTCCGCAGGCTACCAAGGGCATGGAGCCCTGTCATAGATGTGGGCCATTCTTCTTGGCTCATAAGAGGCCTTTTTCGTCCCTCAGGGTCTCAAGACATGGGATTAAAGCCCTTCAGGGCCTCCCCTGGAGGTTCCAAGAGAACCTGGTATGGCAAGCCACGAGCAGGCTCCTCCAGACCTGCGGATAAGGCTTCCTCTTCTTCGAGATGCCCCCCTCACCCGTATCTGGGGTGGGGGGACGTCTTCGCTGGTTTCCGGATCTGTGGACCTCCTGGTACATGACAAGTGGGTCCACAGTCAATCGATCCGGCTTTAAGATCGAGTTTTGGTCTTATCCTCCAGAAAGGTTCCTCCCTTCCAACCTTCAGTTGTCCCCAGATCACTTACGGGGTCTCTTTGTGGCAGTGCAAGACTTGTTACTTCAAGGGGTGATTGTTCTGGTTCTGACTTTTCCAGGGGTTTTTACTCAATTTTACTGTTCCCAGGAAGGAAGACAAGGTACATCCAATTCTGGACCTCAAGCTGCTAAACTGCTTTTGTGCCGGTACAGACGTTTTTCGAATGGAGTCCATTCGCAGGGTAGTGGCATCCCTACATCGGGGATTTCCTCCCCTTTGCCGTGGACTAGGAGCATTATCAGTTTGTGGCGTTACCTCTTGGTCTCGCCTCTGGTCTTCACAAAAGTGTTGGCCCCTGTGCTAGCATTGTTGTGTCAGCGGGGGATCACGTTACGGGAGTACCTGGATGATCTTCTGCAAGCAGAGCCACTGACTGATCTAAAGGACAACTTGGAGATTACTCTGCGAACTCTGAGGGAGTTTGGTTTCTGAACCTTCAGAAGTCTGCTCTGGTTTTGTCCACAACTGGACTATCTAGGTCTGACTCTGGACTCGGCCTCAGCGTTTCTTCCACTGGAAAAACTCCAGACGTTGCAGGAGGCAATTCAGCTTCTGTTGTCCAGCAGACGGTCATCCCTCTGGGCTTGCATGCGGGTGCTGGGCCTGATGTCTACTTTCCTGGTGGTTCTATTTGCACAGTTCCACACAAGATTTCTGCAAAAACATTCTGGTGAAATGGGACAAGAATCCATGGTCTCTATAGGTGGCTTCATTCTCCGGCACTTGGACAGGGAAAATCCTTTCTCCCCCCTGTACTGGACAGTTGCCACCATGGATGCCAGTCTGTCCAGGTGGGGAAGCGTCATCGGCACAGATTGTGCTCAGGGGGTCTGGATTCAAGACTGACAATTTTAATGTACTGGAATGTCGAGTGATCAGACTTTCCCTCTGCTGTACAAATTCCAAAGAGGGTACAGAGGTCTGTGGCACGGTCTTGGGATCCTCTGGTCGATGCCACAGACGCATTAGTGGCTCCTTGGAGTCAATATCGTCTGATTTACCCCCCCCCCCCCCCGCAGACTTCTGCCAAGGCTTCTGTGCTGGATGGAGGCAGAAGGGATTCCAGTCATTCTATTGACTCCAGACTGGCCTTGACTGTCTTAGTACACCGATACTGTATGGCTGATCACCGATGCTCCTTGGAGACTTCCTCACGGAAGATCTGCTGTCCCAAGGACCGATCTTCCATCCTGTTTTACAGTTGCTGGCTTTAAGAGCTTGGCTGTTTGAAAGCCAGGTCCTGAAGGATGGAGGTTTGTCTGAACTGGTGATTCCTTGGCGGTTTTTCTTTCATTGTCCATTGGCCACTGATTCCTTGGTGCATACCGTTTTATCAAGGGAGTTTGACACTTGTTTCCTCCAGTGCAGTCTCCATTGTCACCATGGGACCTCAATTTGTTTTTCAGTTATCCAGAAACCTCCCTTTGGAAATATTCGGGGGGTTCCCCTGCTTGTGTTGTCCCAGAAGGTGGCCGTATTGGTGGCTATTACTGCTGCGCACAGGCGTTGTCTTGTCATTCACCTTACCTGGTGGTTCACAGAGAAGGTGGTTCTTTGCCCCTGTCTGCATTCCTTCCAAAGATTCTCTCTGATTTCCATTTGAATGAAAACATTGTTGCCTTTCCTATGTCCCAGGCCTAAACATCCTAAGGAAATTGCCTTGCATTCCCTGGATGTGGTTCAGGCATCCAGGGTGTACCTGGTACTCCTGAGTCTTTTAGGAAGTCACTCACTAGTTGTACTCATGGATGGACCTCGGAAAGGGTTGGCTGCTTTTGCTGCGACCATTTCCAGGTGAATCAGACCATGATCCAGGCCTATTCAATTAGGGGTCAGGTTCCTCCTTTCCCTGTTAAGGCACACTCTACTAGGGTGCTTAGTGCCTCCTGGGCCTTCCTTCATCAGGCGTTGGGTTTGCAAGGTGGCCACCTGGTTGTCTGTGCACACTTTCACACAGGTTTTGCAGGCTGCTGTTTAGAGGACCTGGACCTCTTTGAGGGTCTATTTTTTTTTTTTTTTTTTTTTTTCAGGTGAGCTCCAGTTTATGGATGAGCTCCATGTTACCTGGTTGGCTACGGTTTAGCCTTGGGATTTTTTCTTTTTCTTGCGGATTCTACCCCTCATTCTTGACACTGCTTTGGGACGTCCCAATGGTCAAGATGATCCGCAGCTGTGTCTGTCAATGAACGAAAGAGAAAATGGGATTTTTGACGTAAAAACCATTTCTGATGTTCATTGATGGATACAGCACCCACCTCTCTGTGGAGTTGGCTTTCTTCTGACACCGCTTGTAACAAAACTGAGTACCTATAGCTGAGTGTGAGTATACTCCCTGGGACTGCCCCAAAGACGAAGTGTCCTACTCCTGTAGGGGGACGTATAACCCAGTGATCAAGAAGATGAGGAGCTGTGTCCATCAATGAACATCAGAGAAATGGATTTTAGGGTAAGTCAAAATTTTTTTTTTTAAACGTTTCCGAGCGTGCGCAGTAGCCTCACAGGGCGTGCGCGCTCCTTTCTCAAGTGCAGTCGAGAAAGGAGCACTTGAGAAAGGAGCGCGCACGCCCTGTGAGGCTACTGCGCACGCTCGGAAACGCGTTGTGCGATTGGCTGCTGGATCTGTCACGCTGGGCTCCCCTATCTGTCGGCGCCGGATGTACTGAGGAGCAGGGTGCCCTTCTAAGGCCGACAGCCATCCTACCTAATGGTCTCTCGGCTCACCAGGTGTCTCCCTGAGGAACAGAACACCTTCCTGAAGCCGCTGGCCATCCTATCTGGTCTCTTGGCTCTCCAGACATCTCCCTCCTTCACCACCCCCTGCACCACCTCTTGGAGCCACAAACATCCAGCCGTGGACCCCTGTGTTCCTGCAGACCACCTAACAGATGAGCTATTTTATACTGTTTTAAATGTGAGCAGTTTTCCTGTACCTGCCTTACCCTTTTAATTAAACTAACACTTGGAGGCGCTCTGCTTTTTGTTTTTCTTACTACTGTTTGCGGAGTCCCAAAGCCAGTTACTGGCTAATCTAAGAGAAAAGCAAGACAACTTCAGCAAATTGGCTTGGCTGGTGAATCCGGAGGAATCAAACTTAGTTCCAACTCAAAGGGTGACATTTCTGGGTTGGGTTAGACCTAGTACAGCAGAAGATTTTTCTCCAAGAGGAGAAAATAGAGAAGATTCAGTCAGCCCTGAAGTTGCTTCAGTCCAACCATACGGGTTGGGGTTACTCACTGCCTCAATCCCAGCAAATTAAGGTAGGCTCCACACTCTTCCCTTTCAGTCAGAAATCCTCAAAGTGGTCCCATCGGGAAGCACTGGAGAAACAGATCAGGATTGCATCAGTGGAAAGGAGGTCCTTTTGGTGGTGGAGAGACCAGGACAATCGGTCAAGAGGTCTCCCTTGGTATTTTCCAGTAATCGAACCCCTGACAATGGATGCAAGTGTGTGGGGTTGGGGAGCTCATCTGGAGGAGTAAGCAGCACATGGTTCTTGGACAGACAACAAAATCCTCCAGTTGGAGAGAGTTGAAGGAAATACACCTGAGCCTCCTTGTTCCATCAGTCTCTCGAGCCAGCACCTTTAGATACTGGCAGACAATGTAACAGCAGTTATATATCTGTCAATGTAAGGGAGCTCGAGAAGCAAAACCCCGATGGAACTAGCTTGACATTTTAACTTGGGCCAGGACAAATTTAGCCTACCTGTCCACAGTACACTTAAAGGGATCGCAAAATCTGTTAAAGGGTGACAAAATCTGAGTGGGCCCTAAATCAGGAGGTTTTGCTGATGTTCATGGAGGCTTGGGGTCTCCCTCAAGTGAACCTGTTTGCAAGCCAGGTAAATGCAAAGACTCCTGCATTATTTTCCCTCCATAGAGAAGATCTGGCGCTTGGATTAGACACGTTGGCTTATCGGTGGGATTACCCACTGTCTTTGGGGGGGGAAAAAAAAGTCCTGGGAAAGTTCCAGGTGGAATCAACGGACCTAATTCTGATCGCTCCTTTTTGGCCAAAGAGGCTGTGGTTTTCTACACTCCTGAATCTGTCATCAAAACTTCCCTGGAGAGTACCAATCAGGAAGGACCTTCTGGTGCAGGGTCCTCGGTTACCTGAATCTGGCACATTTCAATCTTCCCACCTGGTTTCTGGAAGAGGACCTGTTAAAGAGGTTTGTCGAATAAACTCACCTCCACTCTCTAAACAAGCAGGAAGAAAGTGACCAGAGCGATCTACTTCAAAGTATGGAAGTGCTATAATTCATGGAGTTACTAGAATTACCTCAGAGTATAGAATTTCTCCATGAGGGAATGGATAAAGATCTAGCAGCAAGCACCCTCAAGACGTAGGTTGCAGTGCTATCGGTCTTCCTGGAGAGAACTCTCTCAGGAACCACGAATTAGGTTTTTTTAAGGCATTAGCCAGGTTCAGGTCGGTGTTTAGCAAATTTTTTTCCAGATAAAATCAGTTTTGCAGGGGCTCACAAAGGCTCCATTCAAACCCTTAAATGATACTTTGGCAAGTTTATTAACCTAAAGACCATTATTTCGGTTATGGTGACCTTGGTCCAAAGAATTAGTGAAATCCTGGCCCTTTTTGATTTCTGAACTTTTTTTAGTTTTTCTGGACAGAGTAATCCTCGGGACAGATCTGGAGTTTCTCCCAAAGGTTTCCTAATTTCACCGTACTCAAGAAATAATCTCCCCTACCTTTTTGTTCAGCGTCATCTAGTCTGGGTGAAGCATTCCATACCTTGGAGGTGCCTTTTGCAGTAGCTGGAGATAACTAAAGACTTCAGAAAATCATTCTCTTGATTTATCCTCACCTCAGGAGCATGCAATGGGGAGAGCGCTTCCAAAAGCACCTTGGGGAGGTGGCTGAAGCAGGCTATTATTGAAGCCTATGTAGCAAAGGACAAAGCCTCTGAAAGGAGGTAATGCCCTATTCTACGAGAGCGGTAGCAGTATGCTGGGCAAAAAAGGCCGTGCATCAACAGAGCAGATTTTTGTAAGGCTGCCACCTAGTCTAGTTTCTCCACTTTCATCAAACACTACAGGCTGAACCTATTGTCTGCCTGTGATCAATCCTTTGGCAGGAAAGTCTTGCAAGCAGTAGTCCTGCCTTGGAGTAAGTTCTCTCATCTCCAGGGTGCTGTCCTAAAAGGCGAGAAAACCTTAGACTTACTGGTAATGGTATTTCTATGAGCCTTTCAGGACAGCAGCTGTTACCTCTCCCTGGGACGTTGTGTTATGTTTTATTGTGGCTTGTGGTTGTGTGTCTGTCAAGGAATTCTCGTTTATCACGGACAGTATGGTGGAAGGAGCTAGATTTAAAAAGCTTTGTCACTGCTGTTTCCTGTGAAGTGGGTGGTGCTGCGCTCTCTCCTAGGTGCTGTTACGAAGGGCACATAGAAATACTGTTATTGGTAAGTCTTGTTTTTTACCTTCTATGGCCCATTGGAGATATTTGCCTCATATAACCAAAACAGGAATTGAGAGGAAATCACTGCAAATTAAGTGAATACCTTGGGGGCCCCCCAGGTCACCAGATTCAGTCTCACTATTGAAAGATCCCCCCCCCCCTCTCTTTTCTGGGGACAACCAAAATGCTATTTTCTTTTACTTTCATTTCAGTGATAACGGTAAACAGGACAAATGAAGATGGTGAATCTCTAATAGTGGCACAGACACCAATAGCAAGGTTTTAATCCCTTTCCACTCTATCCACAACTGGTAAAGTTTTGCCTTTACTGCTCAAGCCAAATCTGACACTTCACACACACATTTTAAATTCTGCTTTCTTATTACTAGATAATTAGAACCCCCCCAAACATTTTATATATTTTCTGAAAGCAAAGGGCTTAGAGAAAAGTGGGCTGAAAATTGTTGTACGATATTTGCACAGTGGTTTTTCAAACTCAAATTTTTGGGATAAAATAGACACTTTAATGAATTTAAGTGCATACAAACCATATAATACCCAGTTGGTAAAATATAACGGATGTTGTGTCAAGTAAATAGTAGGGATTTATCTGTGCCAATACGGAGTATTTTCACAAGTGTGTAATGGTTCAGAATTTTGAGTTTTTTTATTTTGAATAGCATAATGAACCTTTTCCTCCTGCAGCCTGCTGAATCCCAGCTAAAGGGAGCAGAGGAGAAGCCTTCTTTCAGCAGTTGTAGGAGAAAAATGGATTGGTTCCTGTATATGCTGCGCCCAATTGACTTAAGTGCAAAATTTGCATCCCATTGACTTCAGTACAAAAACGCTTGCCACATTATTGAATTTTAATTTTTTTTAAAAAAGTCAATTTTGGTTTTTGGCCTCGTGCATCCTGAATTTTCCGTTTCGGTCCAGAATTTTCATTTCGGTGCACCTCTAGAACGAAATCTTTCCTTTTCAGCCAAGGAAGCTGTCGCCTTAGCCTCGGATCTTTAACTGCCATGGGGCTGAACATGTGATCATTTAAGACCACATCCATTTCATGGTTTGATAGGTTGGTTGAGAGCATAAACAAATTTGAGTGTTCTGGCATGCCAGAAATCTGGTTTTTGAAGACGTTAATTTACTGAGTTTAATCCTGCTTTAGGTAACAATATCTGCAAGCTTTTATGGGTTTAACCCCTGCCTACATTAAAAGTAGCAAACTTTCTGCTCAGCCAGCACAGCAACAGTGCTGCTCACTTCAGCTGGAAATACACAGCTTGAATTTCATTTGATTCCTGCTGAATTAACTGAAATCAAAGCTGTGGGTTACCCTGTTGACACCTCAGTTCAGCAAAAGTTGATTTTTGTCAACTTTTGTCGAAAGAGCAGGACGGGAAGTTGTCAGCTGAGCATTTACTGCATCTAATCAGATACAATAATTGTTGAGCTGCTCAGTAGGCCTGCTGGCTACTAAGTACAATATCTGACAAGGGAGGTTTATTCAAGCTGTATAGTGCAGATGGAGAAATCTAATATGTATGTGGCTAGCCTTAATGTCTGCAAATTTGCTTACATTCCATAACTGCTGCATTGTTTAGAGAACTTGTAGTACACTGAAAACAGCACTATTCACCTAATGGGGGGTAATATAAATCATTAAACTGCTTATGTTCCAGCTTCTGTAAAGAGCGTATAGTACTGTGCTCTGTCATAAGATGGGTTTGTTGGGCGGTTGAGATTGCTGAAAGGAGTTGTAGCGGGAGCTGAGGAACACCTTATTTACCCTTTAGGGCCCCCTTGGTCTATGGGAAGATATTTAAAGTAGGGTTGCACCGGTATTGGTGCCAATACTAAGCATGTGCACAAGCATTGCTCATGCAAATACTCTGATACCGGAAGTGACGTCCGCTTGGGGGAAGATGAGGTTACCCCCCCCCCCCCAACATGGCGGTGAGTCCTATTACAAGTCCTGCATATATTTTGCTGTACTTATGGGTATTATCGCACGGCGCAGCATATACAACTTTTACTGATTTGGACTGTGTTTATTACACTAGACCAGCGATGGTGAACCTTGGCTTCCCAGATGTTTTGGAACTAAATTTCTCATGCTTAACTACGCTGCAGGGTGCATGAGCATCATGGGAAATCTAGTTTCAAAACATCTGGAGTGCCAAGGTTTGCCATCCACTATCACGGCTGCAACCTATCCATCCATCCATTGTGGAACAGCAGCTCACACACCCACTCAATACTGCACAGATCTACATCAAAGGAGTTGATAGTCCATCCCTCCATCCAACCAAGCTTACAGCCAGCAGCTCCACTGGTGCATGTACTTATTATGGAGCTTTTGGAGCCCATCCATCCACCTGCTGAAAGCAGTTCATACATCCTGTGTGATGCATATTTATAATATAATTTAAGCAAATAAAAGCAAATACAAATTTTACAGTTGAGTTACAGTTCTTGGTGCTAAAAAAAAGTAAAACTTGTTTTATTAGTCTAAAAGAACGGTCACATGACACCAAAAATGGGTATCAGTAATTGGAATCGGCAAATACTGTACTTGAGGAAAAGTAACAGTACTCAAATTCTGTCTTTAAAAAAAAAAAACTAATTTTAAGGTCTGACTTCTGAAGGTCTCATCAGGCAGCCCAGATCCATTGGAGAATCCTCCAGTTTTCTGGTGGATCAGTTGTGGCCCTGACTGCAAGGTTGATACTTTTATTCTGCGGTTTACTTCCTGGTTGGCTTAGCACTTATCACTATAGCCTATAGCCATGACTTGGACCGACAAAATATACCAAGAAATGTCTGTGCTGCTCTAAAAGTATGGTTTAAAATATGGTTTAAAACTAAGTGCATTTTCATAGCTGGTACATACTGTAAAACAGAATATTCCAAAGTGCATGGCACTGCAGAAAAAACATGTATAAAACCGTTCTCCAAATATACACCCTATAAATGATTAAAAGCACACAATTTCCCCAAATGTTGGAACCTCTGTTCATTTTCCTTCCATTTTTTGGCACTCCGTATTCAGGGACCAAAGTACTCTAAACTGACGGGGCCTCAAGTCTTTAGTATAATGCTACAAGCTTGGCACACCTGTTTTTGGGGAGTTTCTCCCATTCTTCTTTGCAGGACCTCTCCAGCTCAATCAGGTTGGATGGGGAGCGTCGGTGCACAGCCTTTCACACTTTTAGATCACTCCAGGGATGTTCAATCGGGTTCAAGTCTTGGCTCTGGCTGGACCACTTGACGACATTCACAGTTGTCCTGTAGTGACTCCTTTGCTATCTTGGCCATCTGCTTAGGGTCGTTGTCCTATTAAAAGATGAATCTTCACCCCAGTCTGAGGTTCGAAGCACTCTGGAGCAGGTTTTCACCAAGGATTTCTCTGTAGATTTCTGCATTCATCTTTTCTTGATCCTGACTAGTCTCAGTTCCTGCTGCTGAAAAACCTTCTCGCAGCATGATGGTGCCACCACAATGCTTCACTGTAGGGATGGTATTGGCCTGGCGATGAGTGGTGCCTGGTTTCCTCCAGACATGACGCTTGCCATTCAGGCCAAAGAGTTCAATCTGTTTCATCAGACCAGAGAACGTTGTTTCTCATGATCTGAGAATCCTTCAGGTGGCAAGCTCCAGGTGGGCTGTAATGGGGCTTTTACTAAGGAGTGGCTTCCGTCTGGCCACTCTACCATACAAGCCTTATTGGTGGAGTGCTGCAGATATGGTGGTTCTTCTGGAAGGGTCTCCTCCTTGCACAGAGAAATACTGGAGCTTTGCCAGAATAACCATCGGGTCCTTGGTCACCTCCTTAACGAAGGCCCTTCTCCCCCGATCGCTCAGTTTGGCTGGGCGGCCCGCTCAAGGAAAAGTCCTGGTGGTTCCAAACTGCTTACATTTATGGACGATGGCCACTGTGCTCATTTGGACCCTCAATGGTGCAAAAAAATGTCTTTACTCTTCCTCAGATCTGTGCTTTTGATACAATCCTGTCTTGGTTTACAGACAATTTCTTTGACTTTATGGCTTGGTTTGACATGCACTGTTAACTGTGGGACCTTTATATAGACAGGTGTGCCTTTCCAAATGTCCAATGAACTGAATTTACCACAGGTAAACCCCTCAGGGATGATCACAGGATGCACCTGAGCTCAATTCTGAGTGTCATGGCAAAGGCTGTGAATACTTATGTAGATGTGATTTTTTTTTTTTTAATAAATTTGCAAAGATTGTCATGGGGTATTGTTGACAATGAACTTTTGGAATAAGGCAGTATCATAAAATGTGGAACAAGTAAAGCGCTGGGCATACTTTCTTGATGCACTGTATCTACATCATGTACCAATGGGATCGCTCTACATGTGAAATAATTTCTGGAAATCCTCATTTCCAGCAAGTCATATACAGTGATAGTATTGGTCCAGGCTATTTGTATTGATCATTAATAAATTATATTTCTTTCGTCCACCGACAGACGTAGCTGCTGCTTATTCATAGATGGTTGGGTAATAAGCCCCTCCCACTAGGAATCACCAGGCAGAGCAAAAGCTTTGACACGCCCAGGAGGCGGTACCCCCAGGCTATTACCCTCACAGCTGCATTTCCAGTTTTAGCTGCCTGCTCTTAGGAGTGGCCAAACAGCTCCCTGCTGGGACGTTTGTCCTAGCTTCCTTTTTTAAATGTCTTAAAGGGAACCTTTTTTCTCTTTGATTTTTTTTTCTTTTATTTTTGATGCTGCGGACTCCTGATGGATCTGCCAGCTGGGTTTCGGACTGGCTATATGAGAGCCTTACGGTCTCCCAGTTTGTCCCAGCGAGCGCATGCAGACTGTAGCTCCGCGCTGGGTCTCGATAGCAACTATAGTCCCATAGACGGGGACTGGCCTGCGGTGACTTCCCGCCGGGACGCACACACCTGGCATGCCAGCTTTGCAGTGTGCCCTTTGGTCGACAGTGCCCTCACTGCGGTGCGGAGGCAGTCTGTCAGTTTGGACGCCCATCCTCAGCAGTGTGGTCAGGTAAATTCAGTCCCCCCGTCTGGTTAGCGGGCCTGGGGTGGACGTGGGTGCCTTCCAAGGTGAGTAGGTCTCTCAGATACCCTCTCCGCATATCACCCCCTTCACTATGATGGGTCGCCTGGGACCTTCCCCCTCCTGCCATGACCTCCCCCCTACCCTGGATTGGGGCCCAGGGACACTTTTAGTGGGGGTCTACTATTTGTGGCACCTGAGGGTTCTGGGCAGGGTTGTGGACAGTGGGGGGTGTCTTCACCATGGAAGACCTCCGCCAGGACCCCTGGGCATGTGACTAGGTGGGCCTTATTGGGCATGACACTGCATGTTCGCCATTTTCTTGTGGTCTGGCGTCCTTCTCATAGGCCCCAGCAACCTGTGGGTTGTCTCCCTTCATTGGAGCCGGCAGCCATTTTGCCGGAGACCGGGGACGTGCAGAGAGTGGGTAGCTACTGCCTCGAGGAGGCGCACACGTCACATAGAACTTGCGGTCCGTGCTGCAGCCGGACGCAAGCCTCTTCAGGAATTCTAACGTCAATATTTTTTATGCTGATTTCAAGACATCTTAACTGTAAGTGCAATACCGCTTGTTTAATAAAATCTCAAGGGTAATACACTATTAGTCCTCTGTTCCCTTTGTCATATGGCGGAGCTGGAATCGTCAGCGTGGTTGCTGTGACAGGCTCTGTAGATTTTAAAGAGAAGGGGAGGCAGTGTCTTTGCAGATACAAGCGCATACTGATTGCCATCTGGTAAGAGGCTAACCCAGGTGTTTTGCACGAGGTGATTGCTTGTTCACTAAGGAGATCGAATTTTGTTCAGCATATGAGTTTAATATTTGCACCTTACCCTTTTCCCGTTCGGTAAGGAGGAATTTCACTTGGTGGTGGATACACTTTGGATGTGGAATCGATTTTAAGTTTTTCACCTACCTGTCATCACCCATTTATGGACACTTATGAACTTTTGTGTTTTTGCACATACTGATTACTCACGAATAGCTTTGTATATTTAAGTTTGGTTATAATATTTTATTCATATATTTATTGTTTAGCGCACCCCAACACACCATATTTATTTTATATATTCACAAAGCACTGAATACCGGGAGCAGCTTCAACACACTATCAGCGCACCCATCCCCCCTTAACATAGCTACTGCCTCTGGTGGGCGGGGAAGCGATGGGCGTTTCCTATCACACTGCCGCGCTGTGAAGACATGCTGCACCTGGTGTAGTAACTAGCGGTGCTATTGCTGGCCTTTACTGCTGCATTTTCAGGGGGGTTTCTGGCCTTGTGGGGGCTTCAGGATTCCCTGGTATTTTTCTGTGTGCAGCGGTTGCCTCTTAAAGGCGCGGTACACGTGGGGGGGGGGGTCGCGGAGGACTTGCTGGAACCTGTGGTGCATTTCATTTTTTCCTGCTACAGGATCACTCTGCCTGCAAGTGTCCCCTGCTTAATCATTTGGACGATGAAGGAATCCAATCTTCCGATCAACGTTTTGGAGCTGAGTGCAATGAAGTTGAGCCAGCTCCATTGGACGGACGCTCTCCAGGGGTGTCCTGTCGGGGCCCAGTCAGACAATGTCACGGCCGTGGCATATGTCAGTCATCAAGGGGGCACCAGGAGTGCCCTGGCGGCTCTGGTGGTAGCCGAAATTCTGAGCTGGGCAGAGTCTTGCGTTCCGGCCCCATCCACTGTGTACTTTCCCGTAGACAACTAGCAGGCAGATTACCTGAGTCGTCAAACCCTGGATCAGGGAGAGTGGTCTTTGCATCCGCAAGTGTTTCACCAGTTGTGTCTCCGGTGGGGAACCTCGGATGTGGATTTGTTTTCCTCCAGGCAAAACAGAAAAGTTCCAAATTTTGTGGCTCGGTCCAGAGATCCTCTGGCCCGAGGCCGTGGATGCCCTCGTGGCTCCCTGGAGTCAGTACAGGCTTCTTTATGCGTTTCCTCCACTGAAGCTCTTGCCTCGTCTCCTCCGTAGGGTCGAGCTGGAGGGGATTTCAATGATTCTGGTGGCACCAGATTGTCCCCGAAGATCCTGTTATGCTGACATGATTTGGCTACGGGTTGCAGGTCCGTGGGCACTTCTTCTGCGGGAAGATCTTCTGTCGCAGCGTTCCATCTTCCATCCTGCTTTACGGTCGCTGGCTTTAATGGCTTGCTGTTGAGAGCAAGGTGTTGAAGGACAGGGGTCTGTCTGAATCTGTGATCCCTACCTTACTCAAGGCCAGGAAGTCCACTTCTCGGAACCTCTATCACCGTACATGGAAAGTGTACATTGCTTGGTGTGAGGCGTCCCACCTACATCCCAGATCCTTTGCTGTCGGCAGGATCCTGGCTTTTTTGCAGAAAGGGGTTGACCAACTTAAGTGTCAGGTCTGTCTTGGCTGTGTATTTCCAATGTCTGTTGGCTACTCACTCTTTGATTCAGACTTTTCAGGGGGTTTGGCATTTGATTCCCCCCCCCCCCCCAGGAGGTCCCTGGTGCCTCCTTGGGACCTTAATTTGGTTCTGTTGGTTCTTCAGCATCCTCCTTTTGAGAACATTCGGTGCATTTCATTGCTTGACTTGTCGCAGAAGGTTGCCTTCCTGGTGGCTGTTACCTCTGCTCGTAGGGTGTCTGAACTGGCAGTATAGTCTTGCCGTTCTCCTTATCTGGTGATCCATAGAGATAAGTTGGTGTTGCGACCTAATCCGTCATTCCTGCCTAAGGTTGTTTTTGATTTTCACTTGAAGACCTAGTGCTCCCGTCACTCTGTCCGAAACCTTCCCATCCCAAGGAAATTGCTTTGCATTACTTGGATGTGGTTCGGGCGATACAAGTTTATCCTTTCGTCGGTCGGACTCTTGTTTGTGAATACGGATGGACCCTGGAAGGGTCAGGCTGCGTCTGCAGCGACCATCTCTCGATGGATCAGACAGACGGTGGTGCGGGCGTATTCTCTTAAGGGCAAGGTTCCGCCTTTCCCTGTCACTGGCGTTGAGTGCCTCCTGGGCCTTCCGCCATCAAGCGTCGGTGCTGCAGGTCTGTAAGGTGGCCACTTGGTCGTCAGTACACACATTCATCAAGTTTTAGAGTGGATGTACTGGCGTCTGCAGATGCGTCCTTTGGCCGCAAGGTGTTGCAGGTGGCCGTGTAAGGAGCGATCTATTTTTTGCTCCTCCTTTTGTGGCTTTGTTACTTTTGAGCCACAGTTGTTACGTGTTGGGCTCCATGTTTTCCTTTTTGGGTTTTTTTCCTTTCCCACCCCTCAGTGGTTACGGCTTTTGGACGTCCTAACCATCTATGAATAAGCAGCAGCTACGTCCATTGGTGGGCGAAAGAAAATGGGATTTTTGTACTTACCGTAAAATCCATTTCTCTGAGTCTACCGACGGACGTAGCTTCCACCCCTCTGTCTTTTTCTGAGGGTTTTTTTGGTTATTCGCCACTGCTTGCAACTAAACTGGAAATGCAACTGTGAGGCCGAGGGTAATAGCCTGGGGGTACCACCTTCTGGGCAGTCTTTTGCCCTGCCTGGTCACTCCTAGTGGGAGGGGCTTATTACCCAAACTTCTATGAATAAGCAGCAGCTAAGTCCATTGGTGGTACGGTAAGTACAAAAATCCCATTTTTTTTTTTTTAAGATTTGCAATTTGCTTTTATACTGCAATTTCAAGACTAACTTAATTCTCATTTAATTAGGGTATTTTTTGTTTTCCATGTAGACGCCTACAGGAGGAACAACCGCGTACATCATCTTTGCCAGCAATTCCAAATCCATTTCCAGAGCTTTGCACACCTGCAGGTTCTCCAATACTTGCACCAGGATCATTACCTCAAAACCAGCCTGCCAGCAAAAGAAGTGTAAGTATCATTAAAGCAAAAGATGCATAGGCTCAGAGTATTTTCCTGATGTACAGCTTTCATATGTAGGAAGTCCCTTGTGAGAAATGTAACTGTTATAGATTTGATAATTTGGATAATATTTGAAGTTTAAGTATGTATAGCTTCACAATAGAGAATCATGTGATGCAGTCTGTAGCATACAACTTTACTTTGTCCAGTTATAGCACATAGGTTAATGCTGGTCCATGCAGCAGCTTATAATTGCCTTCCCTTCGCTCCTCTGCAACTTTGCCTTTGGCAGTGTCTGTGTAAGCTTCTTAGGCCTCCTTCCCTAACTGTGTGGGTGGGGGGGCTGAGCTGCTAATTGCTACACAAGGTCATATTGGGGAACGTGCAGTGAGCGGCATGCTGACCCATATCAAGAAGTGTCTCTAATCCTGGTAAATGGAGCAGCAGGTGAAAAAAAGTGAAATGTGAGAATGTTGTGAATCAGAATGCAGCATTACAAGGCAGCACATGGCAAATGCTTGGTGTATAATACATCTTGCATTCAATTTTAGCTTATTTTGGGGACACCTGTATGATACTTCTGGCACTTTGTTTTGTTCTTGGCGAAACATTTTAAACCTTAGGAAATCAGAAATGAGGATGAGTTGATTTTTTTTATTTCTGGCAATGACCCTGGTTCCATTTTGATTAAACTGATGTTATAAATGCAGAATTATGCAAGTGTTTAGGCAGAGTATGACAAAGCAATGAATAGAGCAGCAATTTCTGCATGTCATTGATGAAGATGCCTTTTTTCCAAAACTTTATTAAACCAAAACCAAAAATATAAAATATTGCATCTTGCCTATCCTTTGATGTGGTGGTTGCATTTGTTTTTTCTCTTAGGTTTTTTCCTTTATTTTGCCTGGTGTTCCAGCTAGTAACACTCCCTGTCTTAGGGTGCCTGCATTCTGGATGAAGTAATAATGCAAACACCTTTTGGACTGCAGCAGTCTGAGGGCATGGTAATGTTAGGCTAGCAGATTTAGATTGGCTTTGATATGTTAGTCAAGCCCAACACCAGCTAACACTTTATTTGCAGTCACAGCAAGCTGTTTTTTTCCCCCTTTTGGGATAAAGGTTTTACATAAAAGCTGACAAATATAAGCACCCCTGTCAGTGGTAAATGTTTGTCTCCACCTTATCTGGACAGCTTGGTCTGTTAAGCTAAAGCGAAGTCTGCCCACCAAATACTGTAGCTGCTGACTTTTACTATTAGGGCATCCAGTGGTGTCCTCACCCGAGCTGATTCTTGAATTCTTGGGGGCTGGCGCCACCATCTCAGCTAAGGGAAATGGGCAGTGAAGCCTTGCGGCTTCATAGGCGGTTTTTCTATTGCGCATGCGCGAATCATGTTGCGCATTGTGAATGGACTGGCTGCTGTTGCGAGGAGGGGCTGAACTTTATGCTCTCTTTGCCTCTGCGAACTCAGCCAGAAGTGGAAGTGGGTACCTGTCGAAACCAGGAGGCAGACAAGCAGACCTTCCCCTTTTGGGTGAAGCTCTACTTTAAAACCTACAAGCTTTGGGGCATTTAGGAACTGTCAGACGGCAGAGCGTTTTTTGTTTTTCTGGGTTGGCGGCGTTCATGATTGAAGATGGATCTACATCTGGGGACATTTTGTTTTTGCTTTTTAAATTAAGGAATTGTCAAAAGTTGTCTTTTTTTAGGTTTGACACTTTTCTGGTGAATGAGGTACAGTGGGGTAATATGAACCACTCCTAATTCACATAAGGGGTCAGGATCAGGGGTTCCCCCACTGTTAAAGGGGGCTTCCAGATTCCATTAACCCACTGCCCGCAGACCCCCCACAACCACCAGCCAGGGTTGTGTGGAAGAGGCCCTTGACCCATCAGCAGAAGGACAAGGTGCTCTAGGGTGTGTTTTTTTTTTTTTTTTTTTTCTTTACGTGGGGTATCCCTTTTAAATCTATACTAGACCCAAGGGGGGTGGAGAGGAGAAGAGGCAACACCCATGTTTGTTTGTTTGGTTTTTTTTTTTCATTTTCTGACCGAATTAGTGTTTAAAACTGGTGAGATGTGTGATTCAGATGCATTCCCATAGGAGGAAATGAGCCTGGAATTTGCATCTCAATCACATCGCAGTGCTCAGAAAACACAGAACTCTTGTTAAATTTGCACTGCCACTGCACCTCATATGTGTGAACCGACTCCATAGAAAGACTGGTTTACAGGTCATGTGAATCGTATGTGGTTCAAAACGCTTTGATTTGCATATATATGAATGAAGCCTCAGAGTGGACCTTCACTTTGGAATACAAAGGAAAGACAGCCTCTCAGGCGAAGGCAATTCCACAATCAGAGGTCGGGTGCGCGTCAGATCTGTGATCGAGGCGATGTATAGTTTCAAAGACAAAAAGACCACACTCCCGACTTGAAAGGATCAATCAATTTGTTCATATTCCGACATAACATTCATCTGACATCATGGACATCATAGTCAGGACGACACGAGGCATCAGTTGATGCGTTTCATGAATCACATTCGCTTAATCATAACTGTTATGATTAAGCGAATGTGATTTGTGAAACGCATCAACTGATGCCTCTTTTGTTGTCCTGTCTATGATGTCCATGATGTCCCATGACTGTTATGTCGGAATATGAATAAACAAATTGATCCTTTCAAGTCGGAGTGTGGTCTATTTGTCTTTGAAACTGTACATGGACCTTCACTTTAGTCTCTGCAACCTTCCGCCTCCAGGTTTGAAAATCTATTCTTTTGTGGTGGAGCGGGGGGGGGGGGTTGTTTACATTTATACATAATCTGTCTGATGGTTTGGTTCTTGATTTGTTATGGGAATAAAAATCATATAATTTTTGTAAGTGAATCCCTAAAACCATAACTCAACTTGCCTGCCTACCCCTTTTCCTATCTTTTCATTATTGTTGCTGCTTTGCATTTTTCAATATACAGCTTTAGTAGTATAGACACCATTTTAGATTATAAATAAATTTGTAGCCATTAATAGAGATTAGGTTTGAACAGCCAGGAGTTCAATACATAATCGGTGTGTATGCTTGCAAAGCAGTTAACACTATAAATATTGTTGAATTTTCATAGGGTGAGTTGCATACAATAGAAATGGGCCTTAACAGAACATCTAAGGCCTTGCACACAGTACTGATGTTTGTTTGAGTTTAGGTAATGTTCCTGGACCCCAAAATCGGCTGATATCAATCCCTATATCCTGTTACTATATATGACAGTGATGGCAAACTTTGGCAATGCAGATATTTTGGAACTACATTGTCTATGATCAACACTGCAGAGCGCATGAGCATCATCTGGGGTGCCAAGGTTCGCCATCACGGATATATGAACCCACATGGGGAAAAATTGGATTTTATGATGCAAAGGAAAGTATAAGCAATGTACCCAAAACAATGAAAATCTGTCTAGAAATACTAGGTTTTATTGAAACAAGGTTAAAAAGTAGGGGCAGTGTAGTACAACATTGAGTAATATAGTGTAGAGCTATAAAGGCTAAAACTGTATAATACAGGCTTATAACTAGAAATACACATGCATAAATTAGACACCTCAAATGCAGAAAAACCCCAATGTGTTTCAGCTTTTTCAGTCTTTAGGGGGTTGGCATTCATTGATTATCTTAAAGGATGGATGCAATATTAGTCAGTACATCCGACAAAAAGGATATAATTGCTTGGAGCAGACTGTAAACGTGTATAAACTTGCATGTACAAAATAGCTTCAACAGACAATCATGTGATCAACATACTGGATGTCTACAGGAGGAGGTGGCACAACACGTCTTTCCACTTGTCCCAAAACAAAGCACAAGGGATTTCACATGGACCCCAGGGAAACAAAAGAACCTAAAAGGACACATGGGGGAATGTAGCAGGATGGTTAATAAGGCACTAAAGAGGTATGGGTGAAGTCCCAAAGAGGGCAAGACAGGCCTGTAGAAGGAGCTGCTGCTCCAAGCGCCTAGCCAGAACTCATTTGTTGTGCTAGCCCGACTGTTTCCGGTGACGTCAGATCCTGTTGCGGTCCACGCTGGTTGCTTCCCGGTGGCCATGGGACAACTGAAGCACCTAGACCAACAGCATACAGCCCCGTGGATCGCCAGGATAGGAAGGAGGACAGATGGGACAGCTCCTCTTTATGTACCATCCTTCATGAGCGCACACACTCCTATATCTTGTGAGTTTAATACTTGTGGGGAAATAAATCATCAATTATACTACACTTAAAAGGCGCTTCCTTTTTGCCCTCCCCCTCTTATCCTGGTGGGGGCCCCCCAATGCCAGTGCCTAATTGACCCCCTTGGGGGGAGCTGGAGACTGCATGGCGTGCCGCGGGGGCCGCCATTTTGCTGTAGTTTCCCTCTGCATCAGTGTAAAAATGTTGCCATTGAAATGCATGGGCGGCTGTGTTTTGGTAGTTCCCCCATAGGAATGCATGGGGCGGACATTTTCGTGGAGTCCACAATATATGGACAGCAGGGAGAAGCTAGGGGGATTCTAGTACATGTCCCAGGTATTTCCTGTTCCTGTGTCAGATCGTTTTTCTCTGCACAGAACGTTTCTATATCCCTCCCAAATCGTTTTGGTGGTATGTTACTGGGGTTCCTGTAGGTATTTCTCATTAACCCTGCTGCAGGCTGTGCAAGGTCTGTGGTGCCGCTGGTGTAGCGGTGCAGATTGCATTTTTTTGCAATTTTTTTTTAGTGACTGTTCTTTTTTAGTATTAAGGGAGTCCACAAGGACCAAATCTCACCCACAGACCCCCCTCTTGGCTGTTGCGGGACCCTCCGGGTCACAGCCCCTGTCTGCCTTTACAGCAGTTTTTTTAAAACCTGGAATCAAAAGTGGATTTCATTTAAAAAAAAAAAAGAAAATGCCAGTAGTAGAAATTGCCCTATGCCTTCTCCTGGCTCTCTAGTATCCTCAGATTCTGAGGTAGATATGGCAGCCGCAGACGCATGCCATCCTGGTGGATCTGCGTTTTTCGCATTCTGATTTTGAGGAGGCTGTATCCTTCTCAGCTGTAGTGTGGGAAAGTGCACTGGTGGAGGCACTTGGGTGTCAGTGTGGGAAACCGTAAAAATGGTAGATGATTCTACAGCGTCAAGGACGCAGGTATCTTTTGGCACCCACAAATCCCAGAAGTCAGGCAAGGTATTTCCCTGTCTGGAACTTTTTGACATTGTCAATGAACAGTGGGGGCGCATCAAACAAATGTTAGCAGTGCATAAGCGCTTTAAAAGGCGCCACCCCTTTGCGGACGCAGTATCCATTAGAGGGACCGTACCACCAAAGGTGGATCATCTGTTTTCCACAGTCCCTGGTATTTACAGACCCTGTGGATAGACAGATTGAGTCTCTGTCCCACCATTTGCTTGTGATAGTGGGCTCAATACTGAAACCGGTCTTTTTGACCACTCTGAAGTCACAGACCATAACGGAATGGGCGAAGTTGCTGAAAGAAGACTTAGAAACAGCAACTCTTGCCGGCCTGATAGAGCTAACAAGCCAAATGATCCAAGCCCTTCTGTATATATGTGATGCATCGCTGGTAGCCAGAGTGTCGGCAGTGGAGGTTGCCATTAGACGCATGGTGTGGTGAAAAAGCTGGTCTGTGGACCAGGCTTCCAAAAAAATTATTTCTGACCTTCCCTTTACGGAGGACAGGCTGTTTTGGATCCTCTCTGGATGAGTTGATCAAAGGCCTTACTGATGGAAAGAGTACTCTTCTTCCCCAATCCATCAAGGGCATGGCACCGCGTAATACTCTGGTTACAAGATCGAATTCAGGTTCTTCCCGTCCAACCTCAGCCTATCTCCAGTTAAAGGACCTACGAGAGGCGGTGCAAGATCTGTTGTCACAGGGAGTGATTGTACTGGTTCCCTCTCGGGAACAGTTTAGGAGTTTTATTCAAACCAGTTCACCGTGCCCAGGAAGGGTGGCAAAGTGCGTCCAATTCTGGATCTCAAAGCTCTGAACTGCTTCATGCAGGTACAGAAGTTTTAAATGGAGTCTGATCGCACGGTGGTGGCGTCCCTACATCAGGGAGACCTGTTGGCTTCTATCGATATCAAGGACGCATATCTACACATCCCTATCTACGCTGGACACCAGCATTTTCTTTGCTTTGCTGTGGGAGAGGAGCACTTTTTTTTTTATTTTTGGCGTTACCCTTTTGGGAAGACCCTGGGAGCAGAGGCAAGACCAAAGTGTTGGCTCCAATATTGGCACTTCTACATCAGAGGGGGATTGCAGTCCTAGGGTACCTGGATGATCTCCTGTTAAGAGCAGATTGTCATTCAGCTCTGTTGGGGGATTTGGCAATCACTGTAAGGATAAAAAATATACCGGTATATAGTGTAGCGCTAATCAATGTACATAAGTGAATAATACAAAAAACATCATTAAAAATGACCATCAATAATGCATGTGATAAGTCCAAGGAAATAAGAAAAAAATTGTGCAAATAAAAGTCCCAAAAAGTGAAGATGGAAATGTGAATTGCCAAAGCACAATTGATATCCAAAAAATATGGCGTATCCTTCTTGTGACACCACAGGGAAGTGCAGGTAGGGGACACCACTGTGTAAGGTATTGGGAGGCAGCTTACCATAGCAATATGGCCACTCAAATGAATGAGATCGCCTCAGCAAGCATATATTAACAGATGGACTCCAGTATCTCCAAGGGGAATCAGCACTAAGGAAGATCCAGATCTCCTTGGTGCTGATTCCCCTTGGAGATACTGGAGTCCATCTGTTGTTAATATATGCTTGCTGAGGCGATCTCATTCATTTGAGTGGCCATATTGCTCTAATAAGCTGCCTCCCAATACCTTACACAGTGGTGTCCCCTACCTGCAATTCCCTGTGGTGTCACAAGTTTCCATCTTCACTTTTTGGGACTTTTATTTGCACAATTTTTTTTCTTATTTCTTTGGACTTATCACATGCATTATTGATGGTCCTTTTTAATGATGTTCCTCTCCCACAGCAAAGCAAAGAAAATGCTTGGGTCCAGCGTAGATAGGGATATGTAGATATGCGACCACTACACCACTGTGCCGCCCAATGATAATAATGATGTTTTTTGTATTATTCACGTATGTATATTGATTAGCGCTACACTATATATATATTTTTTTATATTTATTGGATCACTGTTTGTTGGTCTAGTGTCAGCAGCTTTCCCCTCCCTTTTTTTTTTTTTTTCCTTATCACTAGTCTCTCATTCATTTTTTAGCGCAGAAATTTCTCCACCCCATTTTTGAATCACTGTAAGGACTCTGCAAGAGTTCGGCTGGACCATCAATTTCTCAATCAGCCCTGGTACCATCCTGGTCTACCTGGGTCTGACTCTGGATTCCACTTCGGCAACGGTTTTTCTTCCCCTGGACGAGCTGCAGAAGTTGCATGGGGCGATTCGTTTGTTGTCCAGTAGTCTGTCCTTTATGCGGACTTTCGAGAGCCCTAGGCCTGATGGTGTCGACCTTCAAGGCGGTCCCATTTTCTCAGTTCCACACCAGGTCATTACAGAGGGAAATTCTGGTCAAATGGAACAAAGGTCCAAAGTGCTTGGATTCTATGATTTGGTTAAGTCGCAACACAAAGCTGCTCTTCTATGGTGGCTTCGCTCGTTGGCATTGCGCCAGGGCAAGGCTTTCCTTCCATTGTATTGGACCGTGGTCACCACGGACGCCAGCCTGTCCGGCTAGGAAGGAGTGCTGGGGAAGCGGTGTGCCCAGGGGTCTTGGACAGTGGAACAGTCAAGACTATCGATCAATGTTCTGGAAATCAGGGCAATAAAGCTTTGCCTTTGTCACTGGACAAATTGTCTACAAGGTTGTCCAGTCCGGGTTCAATCGGACAATGCCATGACTTACATCAATCAAGGGGGCACTAAGTGTCTTAGCGGCCCGGGAGGTGGCCGAGATATTGAAATGGACAGAGCATTTTGTTCCTGCTCTCCGCAGTACACATCCCAGGTGTGGAAAACTGGCAGGTGGAGGACCTGAGCCGTCAGGAGATGAAACACCTCGATGTGTAGAGACCATTCTCCCTGATCCAGCACCTGTGTGCTCGGAGGGGGACACCTGATGTCAACCTGTTGGCCTCTCGGCTCAACCAGAAGGTTCAAAGCATTTGTAGCCAGGTCACTGGAACCCCTAGCAAACATCGTAGATCCACTGGTGGCTCCTTGGGGTCATTAACCGCTGATCTATGCATTTCCCCCACTGAAACTCCAGCCGAGACTTATGTGCAGAATAGAAGCAGAGGGGATTCCAGTCATTCTGGTGGCTCCAGACTGCCCTCACTGGTCTGGAACGCAGATCTGGTAAGGTTGGTCGCCGATGCTCCTTGGAGACTTCTTCTCAGGAAAGATCTGCTGTCTCAAGGGCCGATCTTCCATCCTGCTTTTTTAGTTGCTGCCTTTAATGGCGTGGCTGTTGAAAGCCAGGTGTTGAAGGATAGGGGTCTTTCTAATTCAGTGATTCCTACACTGTTGAAGGCCAGGAAGTCTACTTCCAAGAAGATCTATCATTGTACGTGGAAATTGTACATTTCATGGTGGGAATCCATGAAGGTGCATCCTCGCCTTTTTTTCGTGACTAGCATCTTGGCTTTCCTTCAAAGAGGTGTCGAACGGAAGTTGGCCTTGGCTGTGTTTATTTCAACGTCCTTTAGACTGGCATGTGTTGATTCACACTTTTTTATCCGAGGGCTCCGTCATGTGGCCCCTCCGAGGCGATCCCTATTACCTCAGTGGGATCTGAATTTTGTATTATCTGTTCTTCAAAAACCTCCTTTTGAGAACATTGGGGAGATTCCTCTCCTTGCCTTGGCCCAGAAGGTTGCCTTTTTGGTGGCTATTACTTCTGCTCGCAGAGTATGAGAATTGGCAGCGTTTTCGTTCCGTTCGCCTTATTTGGTGGTCCACAGAGGTAAAGTGGTACTTTGACCTAGTCGGTGGTTTCTGATTTCCATCTAAATGAAGACATTGTGCTGCCTTTATGTCCTAAGCCCAAGCATCCTAAGAAAATTGCTTTGCATTCTTTGGATGTGGTTCGGGCAATAAGGGTTTACCTGACAGCTATTGAATCTTTCAGGAAATCAGATTTTTTTGTCCTTACGGAAGGACCTAGAAAGGGATTGGCTGCGTCTGCTGTGGCCATTTCTAGGTGGATCAGGCAGACGGGGATTCAGGCTTATTCGCTGAAGGGGTCAATACCTTTCCCTGTGAAGGCGCCATCTACTAGGCGGTGAGTGCTTCTTGGGCTTTTCGCCATCGGGCATCAGTGATACAAGTTTGCAATGTGGCAACTTGGTTGTCTGTGCACACGTTCACAACATTTTATAAAGTGGATGTGTTAGCATCCTCGGATGCTTCTTTTGGCCGTAAGGTTTTGCAGGCTGCTGTTTGAAAGAGACTTAGTCTCTTTGAGGATGTTTGTCCAGGTGAACTCATGATGTTCCTGGTGGAGCTCTATATTCGCTGGTTGGCTAGGCTAAAGTTTTAGCCTCGTTGGGAATGATCTTTTTCTGTGTTTTTTTTCCCCACCCCCTCCTGCAAATACTGCTTTGGGACAGCCCAATGGTCAAGCATTGAAAACTGAATTTGTCTTGCCTTAAAAACCTTTTCTCTGAAGTTCGACAGACGCAGCTTATAGCAGTGTGTGTGGGGTGTATGCCTGCAGGGACGGCCCCATAGATGTGGTAAATCTTTTTCCTGCCGTGTTCTACTCCTGTAGGGGGCAGCATAACCCAATGGTCAAGAATTATATGGAGCTGTGTCTGTCAATGAACTTCAGAGAAGGATTTTACATGAAGACAAAAATCCAGTTTTTCCCCCTTTTTTTTTTTTTTTTCCCCCCCGTGTGGGTTTATATACTGATGTTGGAGCATCTGCTTTTTGGGACGCAATTTCAGGCACTTGTTTTGCACGTAGTCATGTTTATTTTTGCGTGTCTACATTCCTAGGGAAAATAATATTTATGTTCGTGTGTATTTGAGCGCACCAGCTAATACTGACCAAGAACACAACTTTTTTTTTTTTTTTTTTTTGCTCCTGAATACACAGAGCTTGTTTATGCACCTGTGCGTACAGGTACATAGTGAACAATAGGCTGCATTTAAGATCTATTAAAACAAAAAAAAAAAGCTGTACTGAGCTTTTTCAAGCTGGCATGTGTAAGAGGCCTAAATGAGGAATATCCACAGTTTTAATGAAAAGTGTAGGTTAGTTTAGAATTTGTTTTATTACTAGTCTCAAATGAGGATCAAGGATGGACCAGGAAACTTATGTCAGGCGTTTTAACGTTCCTATGGCAAAATATAAAATCGTAAGCCATTTGCCCCATGTGTGTGGGAAATTCATATGGCAATTATTTTTCATTGCAAGCATTCAGTCCTGTGCACAATGTAGGTTCACATTTTTAATGACCTCTGAAAATCCCAGAGGTAGAGCCATTGCAGCCGTGGCGTAAGGTTTAGTTGCTTATCCAGTAGGATCTGTATTACTGTTCACATTAATGTTGACAAACTTCCTTCTACAGTACTGATAGCAAGGTCAATAGAAAGACTAAGTGCCCCTTTAAAGGAGATCTGTATCTGTTCACTGATTTCTAAATATATGCTGCCTTATGTAGAGAGTAGATGACTCCCTTTGGATCTTTTTTTTTTTTCTCCTTCTCTGATTTCCACCCCCCCCCCTTTTTATGCCCCTTTCCCCCTTCTCCCCTCCACCCAACCCCCTTTTACTTTTTGTGTTTTTTTTTTTCCCCTCCTTTTTAGCATACATACCCTTTTTATTTACTTTAGCTTACCTTTTAAGCTGTCGTCCTTGCATCCAATACAATGATGTTATCCAGTCTTGCACACTTCCCAAACAGACACAACCTACTTCTAGGACCCAACCCTTCCATACTTGGACAACCGAACATGTATAATATGTCTTGGCACCAGAGAAAAGATGCACTATTTCGACATACACCACATGTCACATAGGCCTTGGTCTGGTTGAATTCATTGTTCTTTTTATTGCATAGGGCTCCTGTTGAATATTAGGACCATTGTCTATTTAAATGGTTTTGATATGTTCCAGTGATTACTAGGACATCCACAATGTATATCTCTTCGATGTTCAATTATTCCTGGTATGTCGACATTTTGTATTGATGCACTTTTCTCAATAAAACGTGTTTGAAGGGAAAAAAAAAAAGAATAAGCGGATGAGGCTTATTTTATGTCATAAGTCTATATACTTGGTTTCAGTAAAATAACAAAGCGGTATTGAATTCAGAACAAAAATTTAATATATTCTTGCAACTGGCCAATCATTAGATGTGGCATCTGCATTTGTTTTCTTAGGCTAGTTTCCCTGTTTTCACCTTGTTATCTGGTTAGTAATACACCTCCTGTATTAGTGCCCCCCTTTCTGTATGAATGATTTTTAGTCTGGGGAAGAGGAGTTTTAGATTGAAGCCATACTCCAGCTAAAGCTTAAGCAGTTTCTTTTTGAGATAGTTTTTACTTTTTACATAAAAGCTAAGCTCTCCTGGTAGAGTTAAATGGTTTCTCATCTCATCTCTGTAACTGTTACCATTCTCCTGAGAGCTTCTGAGAGCTTCTTTTGAAAAACACTTAGTGCCTTGCGAAAGTATTCAGCCCCCTTGAACTTTGCGACCTTTTGCCACATTTCAGGCTTCAAACATAGATATAAAACTGTAATATTTTGATTGGTTGGCGCAAAAGTTATCGCGTTTACTAACAAAGGGAAAGAGTTTTGTCATTTTTGTTGTTTTTTTTTTTAACGCGTAATGGCGGCGATCTGCGATTTTTTTTTTTTTTTTTTTTTTTGCGGTACTGCGACATTGCGGCGGACAGATCGGACCCTTGATTGACATTTTTGACACTTTTGGGGTTACCAGTGACATTTCTACAGTAATCAGTGCTATACATATGCACTGTTACTGTAAAAATACACTGGCAGTGAAGGGGTTAACGTTGAGAGGGAGGGGCTGTGTGTGTCCCTAGGGGCGTGATTCTAACTGTGATTGGCTGTGGCTTGAGGTGTAGGGACACTGATCAACGGTCCTACATAGTAGAACCGTATGATCAGGGTTTCTACAAAGGGAGAACTGACAGGCAACTTGTTTACACAAGCGCGCTCGCTCCCCAGACCCTCCCAGGCTAGTGACGTTTATATACGTCACTTTGCCTGTGAGGGGCTGACCGCCGCAGTATATTTACTTGCGGCGGTCGGCAAGTGGTTAAAAAGCAGAGAGCATCATTTAGAATGAGGAACACACCAGGCAGGTCCGAGATACTGTTGAGAAGTTTAAAGCCGGATTTGGATACAAAAAGATTTCCCAAGCTTTAAACATCCCAAGGAGCACTGTGCAAGCGATAATATTGAAATGGAAGGCATATCAGACCACTGCAAATCTAAGAAGACCTGGCCGTCCCTCTAAACTCAGCTCATACAAGAAGACTGATCAGAGATGCACCCAAGAGGCCCATGATCACTCTGGATGAACTGCAGAGATCTACAGCTGAGGTGGGAGACTGTCGATAGGACAACAATCAGTCGTATAACTGCACAAATCTGGCCTTTATGGAAGAGTGGCAAGAAGAGCCATTTTTTAAAGATATCCATAAAAAGTGTCGTTTAAAGTTCGCCACAAGCCACCTGGGAGACACACCAAACATGTGGAAGAAGGTGCTCTGGTCAGATGAAACCAAAATCAAACTTTTTGGCAACAATGCAAAATGTTATGTTTTGCGTAAAAGCAACACAGCTCATCACCCTGAACACACCATCCCCACTGTCAAACATGGTGGTGTCAGCATCATGATTTGGGCATGCTTTTCTTTTTTTCTTCAGCAGGGACAGGGAAGATGGTTAAAATTGATGGGAAGATGGATGGAGCCAAATACAGGACCATTCTGGAAGAAAACCTGACCGAGTCTGCCAAAGACCTGAGACTGGGACGGAGATTTGTTTTCCAACAAGACAATGATCCAAAACATAAAGCAAAATCTACAATGGAATGGTTCACAAATAAACATATCCAGGTGTTAGAATGGCCAAGTCAAAGTCCAGACCTGAATCCAATCGAGAATCTGTGGAATGAACTGAAAACTGCTGTTCACAAATGCTCTCCATCCAACCTCTCACTGAGCTCGAGCTGTTTTTCAAGGAGGAATGGGCAAAAATTTCAGTCTCTCGATGGGCAAAACTGATAGAGACATACCCCAAGCGACTTGCACGCCCCGGAAGAAGTCTAACATTGGGCTAAACGCCGCGTCTGGCGGGACGTCACTACGGAGTGAAGCAGCGGTCATCTCGTTGGCAGTCAAACATTTCTGGCAGATGAGCTCTTTTTACTCTTATTACCTGTAAGCATATATTTGGCATAAGGGAATTAAATGGTGTTTCATTAGGTGTTGCACTATGGTTTTCTTTTTTGCTTTTTTTTTTCTGGTATATATGAGTGATCAGTCGGCCTTGTACCATCTGTATGGAGTCGCACCTAATTGGCTTGATCCTGGAATCGCTGAGGATTTCTGGAGGAGCAGTTTGGTTGAACCTTTGAGCCTTCTTTTATTAGTGGGAAGGTAAGCGGCAGTGTGATTGGGGTTGCTCTCTCTGGTGGTGGTGGCACTTCAAGGAGACCAATCAGCTGGACCCTACCTATACCTGGGCTTTTAATATAGCGCTGCTTTTCCATTTTATACTGTTTTTATGTTTTATCCAGCATATGTGCAGCAGCTGTTTTTTATTTAATAGACCCAGTTTTTTGTTTCATTTTTTTAAGACTTACAGCTGTAATCGCAGCAAAAGGTGGCGCTACAAAGTATTAACTTAAGGGGGCTGAATAATTTTGCACGCCCAATTTTTCAGTTTTTTATTTGTTAAGTTTGAAATATCCAATAAATTTCGTTCCACTTCATGATTGTGTCCGACTTGTTGATCCCTCACAAAAAATTAGTTTTATATCTTTGTTTGAAGCCTGGAATGTGGCAAAAGGTCGCAACATACTTTTGCAAGGCACTGTACTGGCTGGATGGGCGGGACAGTGGCGTAGTGGTTAGCACTTTCGCCCAGCAGACAAAGTGTCACTGGTTCAAATCCCAACCACGACATTACCTGCCAGGAGTTTGCATGTTCTCCCTGTGCCTGCGTGGGTTTCCTCCAGGTACTCCAGTTTCCTCCCACACTCCAAAGACATGCTGGTAGGTTAATTGGATCTAGCCTAATTTGCCCTATGTGTATTAATGTGAGTTTAGGGACCTTAGATTGTAAGCTCCTTGAGGGCAGGTACTGATGTGAATCTACACTATATATGTAAAGCGCTGCATAAACTGGTATCGCTATAAAAGTTCCTGAAGTAAATAATCACCAGATGAAAATACAAGAAAACCTAAAGAAAATGGATGCAGCAATCACATCTAAGGAAACTATTAAGTTGCAATATAAAATATGTGCTTTTGTGTTTAATACTGCTTTAGGGATTTGCAGTGCAATGGTTTGTGAGTTGGGGTTATAATGGGATCCACATGCTTTCCAGAATTTGAGGGGGGGTCAGTTGATGGAAGAGTAGTAGTAGTTGAGTTTGAATGGTGTAAGATGACATCCGTGTAGAATGACATCTGTTTAATATTTTTTGTAGGAGTTCCCAATGATTGGTGCATTGGGGGGCTTTATTAGTTTAATGGCTGTTCTCCTTTTATTGGGGGAAATTTTTAACGAGCATGTTAACACGCTTTGGAGCTTTGAAGAATTGGGATTTGCTTTTTAATTTAGGAAGGATATAACTTTGAATATAGCCTTGTTTAAGGGGAGAGGTTTGTGGCAGTATATATTTGATATATTGGTTGTATTTGGTGGTGCTGGAAAAAAATGCAAAATTTGGATATATCTATTTGTCGTGCTGAGGGAGATTTTCCTTGTGAAGCTCCTTGACGTGTTTTAATGAACAATTGGAGGTCTGGGTTTGTTTTGTATTGATGCCCATCTTTGTCTGTCTTGGTATTTTAGATTTAGTTGGGGAATATACATTTCTAATTGTTCTTGAGGTATTGGAATGGGTGAAGGGAATGCAGGTTTAGCCATTAAATTGGCTAATAGCTAGTCTTAAAGCATTTAGGGTAGCTTGGATTATGGGTTATTGTAATTTTAAATAATGTGTGGCATGTTAAAACAATGAGCATAGAGGTGCATGGGAACCTGCTTGGGAGTGTGACTTTTTGAGACCATCGTTCATCTGTGTTAGGTCTACTAGCAATGCGGCTAAGTGTATAAAAGTTTGAGTAGACAGCCCTTCTATCCATTTGGGATGGGGTATAAGCATTTTTTTTTTTTTTTTTTTTTTTTCGATTTCATTTGTATTATAATGTTCAACTATGCAAAGATGGATAAGAATGACGATCGGTATTTTCCCAAGGAGATGATTTTTTAGGAAGCATTTCAAGAGACTTTTCTTGCCTATTAAGGACAGTTCAGATTTGGATAATTCCCCCATTTTTGTTTAGCTTGTCACCTTTTGAGAGAGTTGGTATGTCTGTAGTGCAGTGCCTTTTTTTTATGTGGATATTTTAGTCCTCTTCCATTCCGTTTAGGAGATATTTACATTAAATGCAGCCGATGACATTGGCACATGTGTTTTGAAGGAACGGCCACTCGTGCCATTCCTTCAGATATCTGTGCCGTGAATGACGGCTCCCCCATGTATGCGCAGAAGTGACATCATCGTGGCTTCGGCCTGTCATACAGCTTGAGTCCGCGGACCCAGAAGGAAGACTAGGTGAAGATGGACGCTGCCTCCAGGGCCTAGTTTTCTCAGGTAAGCTTCACATTATGCCTTTACCTTGCAGGTCCAAAAAAAAAGCAACCAGCGGTTTACAACCATTTTTAAACGATACTGAGACAGCTTGTGTGGAGGCTGGGTATTTTTTCTGGTGGAGTCTGCTGCATGTAGATGGGTTGTGAATCAGGTGGTTCAGTGACATTTTTGCACTCATCACCCATCTTGGGATTTTTTGTTAGCTTGACTGCATGTGGATAAATTGCCTAGAGGACAACTAATTAGTGGCTGATCAGTTCCTCCTCAGGAAAGGCATCCTCCTGTGGTGTAAAGCACATGGCTGTATTGCCGCCATGGTGGTGAATCCTGGTCCACTGATGGTGGGAGAAGTTAATCTGCTTCTATGGGCCAGAGTGCGAAATGCCTCTCTTCGGCATGTTTTGGGGTTGTCCTTGGCTAAGATAGGTGCTGCTTTTAGAGTGGAGTGCCCTAAAGTTGCTACAGTATCATTATACAGGTGGAGTGGAGCCCTCCTTTGCCGCCCTCTTGGATGCTTAAGGGGCAATACCCCCTTCCCTCTTTGCCTTTCTGATTCTTCTCCCAAACCCCCCCCCCCCGGTCCTCCTCCCGTGGATGTCACGGACCTGGAACCTGGTGGGGGAGTCCCAGTGCAGAGGGTGTGCCAGAAACCTCTAGGTGTATGTCCTGCCATGTGCAGTTGGGGGTCCCAGTGCAGAGGGCGCAGGTAAGATCCTTGCAGCCTGATCTGAGCAGCCAGAGGCCATGATGGAGAAACCTGTGTCGTCTCGGTGGCCATTTTACCTTGGTTTGGCTTGATCTCTGGCTGTTGACCATGTTTGTAAACACATACAAGCAAATCCTGGCGCTGAAAAACAATTGATCAGAGATCCCAAAAACTGTAATATCAAACTGTGTGGGATGGACGGATTTTAGCCAAATGCCAGTAAGTCATGTCAGGGTTGCAGCTGACCCATGCCCAGATCCGGCTGAGAAACATGTGACACAACAAATTGATGGGTATAATAGCGCTCCCAAAACTGATGACAGGTGGGCACTTGGAATCACAATTGAAAAGAGAATAGTCACAGTGAAAAATGTCACATTTATTAAAATCAGTAAAAACGGTTAAAGGCACGGTTTCAGCAGGGTGCATCCAGCAGTGAGGCAATACCTGTAGAGTGGACCCAGGGATGGGGTCGAATCGCCTGTCCAGATTCTGAAGGGACAACAGGAGCACTGATGCCAAGAAGATGGAAAAAGGAGGGGAGAGGGGGGAGAAGCTCAACCCCCGTAGACCAAACCAGCCGCAAGCTGTCCCACAGCACAGCGGCGTCTCCTTGCTTCACGCAACTGGAGCGGCGCTGAGGGATGACGTCATTGGCGGATGTGTCAACTCACAGAAGTCCATTCAGAGCACCGTACGGAGCACCGTTCTCGATGTTCCCGATGTTATTGGCAGCCTCGCCGCACCGAACACAACACACCGCACAACAGTGAAGGCTGCCTGACAGTGGGGAAAGTAAAAAGCCACAAAGTGGAGGATTACATGTTTCCCACCTGTCATTTACATGTTCCCACCTGTCATCAGTTTTGGGAGCGCTATTATACCCATCAATTTGTTGTGACCATGTTTGTGTAGTCTGTGATGATACGGTGGCCATTTTGCCTTAGTCAGACATGACGCTGGAAAAGGCTGGAGCCGTGTGGGGACGACAGGCTCCTTTCTCTTCCTTGGTCCTGGGATATATGAAATGGATGGCATTTATGGTTGTTGCTGGGTCAAAATTGCGGTACTGACCTGTCGGGTAGGGTGAGTCCTTGGGGGGGGGGGGGGGTCCCTATATGTCCTTGTTAATAGGTACCCTGAGCATTGGGGAGGGGGGATCCTTGGTGCTTATTCAAACATGAATAACAGAGGGTATCAATGTAAAAACCGTACTTATTTCACATAGAAATGAGATTACACAATAAATATTATAAAAAAGGTCCAATACTATCGGTGAACACCTCCACCCCTATTAACAATACAAAACAGGAGAGAAGGATGCCCTAGGACTTTGAATTAAGGTGAACACTGAGGGGCCAATTAATCAATTTTATTGAAAATGTAACAATCGTAATATATATGACCACATGTACATACATGAATAAAAGTATGCTTGCGAGTATAGTAAACACAATGCATAATTGAATTGGAGCATCATAGAACTCGACGCGTATCGTGAGAACATGCTCACTACTTCAGGAGTATATGCTCATCAATTGGTCTGAAAAGTACATGGAGTATCAGTATTATAAAATAAATATATTATATATATATATATATATATTACACACACAACATATTGTCTAATAAAGTATGAAGACATATGCAGGACCCGATGCTGGGAGTACATACTTGCAATTGGATGGAGCCAAGATTGAATGAAATGCCACTGTGATCCCGAGGTGGTGGCAAAGGGCATAGCTGGAGGCGTGGGGTGACAACTTCCCAATGGAGAACAGATGGGGGACAAAAAGGACCAAGAGATGTAGAGAAATTACCTTGAATGTCCATGTATACTGCTAAAGAAAATGTGTAAATATTGCATCATATGATAATCGTAGCAGAGAAAGATATAATAAGAGTATTTGAAGGTGTGTATAAATTACGAACACCACATGATGCAGATGGCATAAAAAGAAAATATGATGATTAAAATACCAATTGCACGCTTGCAATTCCCAACGTTTGGCTAGACGCTACCCGTTTGAGGAAGAGATCTTACGCAAATGGACAGTCCCCCCTCAAGTGGACCCCCGGATATGTGGTATTCACAAGGCCACGTTTTTACCAGTGGAAGAATCCTCATCTCTCCCTCATCCGGTTGAGAGATGTATTGAGGTTTTATCCCAACACCTGTATACGGTAGTGGGATCTATTCTATGGCCTACCCTGACTACCATTCTAGTCTCTCAGACTATGTTTGAATGGGTAAAGGCTCTGAGCGAGGCACTGATGGTAACCCCGTTACCGTCATCTGCCCTGAAACTCGCTGACAAATTATGGCAGACTCTGCAATTTGTATGCAATGCTAACCTGGATGTTCTTCTGCTCGCAGCCAGAGCGTCAGTGGTAAATGCGCTCATCAGATGTGCGATCTGGCTAAAGTCCTGGTCGGCCGACCAGGCTTCTAAAAAGCTTCTGGCGGATCTTCCCTTTCAGGGTGATCGCCTTTTTAGCGATTCTGGGGTACCTGGACGATCTTCTCCGAGGGTACTCGTCTGTGACATTGGAACGGGATTTGGAGGCGACTATTCACCCTCTGAAGCAACTTGGTTGGAATCTCAACCTTCAGAAATCTGCCCTGGTTCCAACAACCAGACTGGAGTATCTAGGGATGATCCTAGATTCAGCTTCGGCAAAGGTATTTCTACCTCCTATGAAGTTACAGAAGTTAAGGGAAGCGATTCTGTGACTGCTGGCTTGCAACCTGTTGTCTCTCAGGTCATCTATGCAGGTGCTGGGCCTGATGGTGTCCTCCTCTCAGGCCCTACCATATGCTCCTGCCCACACGAGACTTTTGCAACAGGAGATCTTTGTCAAATGGGACAAGGATCCTCTATCCCTCGACAGTTTGAGTAGTTTGAGTCGGAGATCCAAGGACTCCCTGAATTGGTGGCTCAGCTCTCCGAATCTTCTCCACGGGAAATCCTTCCTTCCAGTATTCTGGAAGGTGGTGACAACGGATGCCTGTCTGACCGGTTGGATGGGAATGCTGGGCACCCTGAATGTTCAAGGGACCTGGGTGTTGGAAGAGTCCAAGCTTCCGATGTTCTTGAACTGAGAGAAATCAAGTTGAGCCTGTTACACTGGACGTGTTTTTTCCAAGTCCAGTCCGACAATGTCTCAGCTGTGGCATATGTCAATCATCAAAGGGGCACCAGGAGTCCTCTGGAGGTAGCAGAGATCCTACGCTGGGCAGAGTACTACGTCCCAGCCCTATCCGCCATGTACATTCCCAGCGTAGACAATTGGCAGGTGGACTACCAGAGTCATCAAACCCTGGATCAGGGAGAGTGGTCCCTGCATCCACAGGTGTTCCACCTGCTGTGTATCCGGTGTGGGACACCGGATGTGGACCTGTTTGCCTCCAGACAAAACAGGAAAGTTTCAAAGTTTGTGGCTCAGTCCAGAGATCCTCTGGCAGACGCAGTAGATGCCCTGGTGGCTCCCTGGAGCCAGTACGGGCTAATTTGTTGGTTTCCTCCGTTGAAACGTATCTCGCCTGCTACGCAGGGTTGAGTTGGAGGGGATTCCGGTAATTCTGGTGGCTCCCAATTGGCACCGGAGATCCTGGTACGCCGACGTGATTCGATTGAAGGTCGCAGGTCCGTGGACACCTCCTCTGTGGGAAGATCTTCTATCTCAGGGTTCGATCTTCTATGCTGCTTTAGTCACTGGCTTTTAACGGCTTAGCTGTTAAGAGCAAGGTGTTAAAGGACAGGGGTCTGTCCGATTCTGTGATTCTCTACCTTACTCAAGGCTAGGAAGTCCACTTTGAAGATTTATCATCGTACGTGGAAAGCGTACATTGCATGGTGCGAATCACTGAAGCTGCATCCTAGATCCTTTGCCATCAGCAGGATCCTGACCTTCCCACAGAAAGGGGTTGACCAATGTTTGGCGTTGGGCACTCTTAAATGTCAGATCTCTGCCTTGGCTGTGTACTTGCAACGCCCTTTGGCTACGCACTCTGACTTGTACGTTTCTTCAGGGGGTTCGCCATTAGGCTCCCGCCAGGAGGTCTCCATTACCTCCTTGGGACCTTAATTTGGTTCTATTGGTTCTTCGGAAATCTCCTTTTGAGAACATAAGACCCATTTCCTTGCTCGCCTTGTCGCAGAAAGTTGCCTTTTTGGTGGTTATCACCTTTGCGTGCAGGGTTTCTGAACTAGCGGCGCTTTCCTTATCTGGTAATACACAGGGATAAGGTAGTGTTACGGCCTAATCCGTTGTTTCTTCCTAAGGTGGTTTCAGACTTCCATCTGAACGAAGACAGTGCTTCTGTCACTCTGTCCGAAACCTTCACATCCTAAGGAAATTGCCTTGCATTTCTTGGATGTGGTTCGGGCGATACGGGTGTATCTGGAGACTGAGTCCTTTCGTAAGTACTGTGAATACGGATGGACGCCGGAAGGGTTAGGCTGCGTCTGCGGCGACCATCTCTCGATGGATCAGACTGACGGGGGTGAAGGCGTATTCTCTTAAGGGCAAGGTTCCTCCTTTCCCTGTCACAGCTCACTCTATGCGGGCGTTGAGTGCCTCTTGGGCTTTCCGCCATCAGGTGTCAGTGATGCAGGGTTACAAGGCGGCCACTTAGTCGTCTGTACATACATGCACCAAGTTTTACAGAGTGGATGTGTTAGCATCCTCAGATGCGGCCTTAGGCCGCAAAGTTTTGCAGGCTGCCATTTAAGGAGCAGTCTACTTTTCCTTCTCCTTTTTGATTTTGCTACAATTGAGCCCCAGTTGCTTGTTGGGCTCCATGTTATATAGTTGGCTATGTTAGCCGTGGGAATTTCATTCTTTTATGTTTGTCCTTTGCCCACTCTCAGTGGTTATTGCTTTTGGACGTCCCATCCATCTATGATTTAAAGCAGCAGCTACGTCTGTCGGTGGACTCAGAGAAATGGGTTTTACTGTAAGTAAAAAATCCCTTTCTTTCGGGGGGGAGGGGATCTTTTCCTGTACACTCTGGTAGATGCATTTATTACTGCAGTGCGTGAAACTTTAAAGATGGAGGCTGTAGCTGATGTGTTCACGGACGTGGCTGTCTTTTGGTACACACGTGACCTTACACAGTGAAGGCGTTTCCTTATTTATCTTAAATTGACAGGTTTATATAAGGTATGGGAACATTCAAAGCAACCGTTTGTGGTCGCCAAACGTTTCTCAGTACAGTACCCCTTTTAGGAATCCCTTTTATTATAAAAAAAAAATAAAATAAATGGACTAGTCCACCAGTGGTGAACCCTCCTGTTTCCAGGTTGAGTAAAGCAACCAAGATCCCAGTAGAGGAATCCCCATCCTCTAGTCTCAGCTGACAGGGAATCGAAGGCTGTGGCATGCAGCATGTTTACTATGGCTGGTTCGGCATTGTGACCAGTCTTGGCCTCAACCCTGGTGTCTCACTCTTAACTGCATGGGCCAAACTTTTGCACCAGGGTCTGGGGAATGAGCAGGTTCCCACTGCTTATGTTGATTTAATGGACCATTTGGTCCAGGGGCTTCAGTTTCTGATGCAGCTTTTGTGCTGTCCAAACATTGTTTCAGCAGTGTGATTAGGCATGTGGTGTGGCTTAAGAAGTGGTCAGCATACCAAGCCTCCAAGAAAGTGCTTTTTGATCTGCCTTTTCAAGGTTTCCCTTTCATTACTGAGGATCTCACAGGGGGAAGAGTACCTTCCTGCCACAGTCTAGGAAAGGAAGGAGCCTCGTCGCAAACGTGGGCCCTCCTTCTTAGTCCATAGAAAATGTTGTGCTTCTGGGACTGCAGACAAGGGAAATAGATCTTTCAGGTCTTCCCCGAGAGGCTCCAAGCAACCTTTGTGTTCTGGTAAGCCTAGAGCTGGCTTCTCCAAATCCGCAGACAAGACCAATGCAGCATGGAGGTTTGCCCTTACCATTACTTGGGGTGGGGGGACATCTTCACTGTTTTTCAGCCCTGTGGGCCTCCTTCGTGAGTGTCAATGGGGATCCACGAAATTATGCTTTTGGGGGTACTAAAGTAGGGGGGTTCAGAGTTCGTCTGTTTCAGGGGTTTTAGGCCCTGAGTCTTCTTGTGTGGATAGAATTACTGTAAATGTTCAGATGACGTCTGAACTACCCATAGTCTCCCCCCCCCCCCCCATCCCTGTTCAGGAAATTGAATTGCCTAGGTCTAGTTTTAATTCTGACCAGGGTGGTCCTTCCTCTGGACAAACTTCAGGAACCACAGACCGTGGTTCATCGGCTGCTGTGGCACACAGTTCTCTGCATACAGGTTCTGGGTCTGGTGGTATCCACCTTCAAGAGAATTCTGTTTGCACAGTCCCTAGCAGGTTCTGGAGGTTCGTGGGTGAAATCAAGGGTTCCTCTGGCAGATGACGCAGGCATCCTAGGAGCACAGGAAGGCCAGTAATCCCCCTCGGCTCAATCCTCTTCCGCGGTTCCTACGAGGAATCAAGGGAGAGGATCTTCCAATCATTCTGGTGGCTGTAAATATCCCTTGGGGGTTACATCTTTTAGAGAGGACCAGTTATCACAAGGGCTGATCTACCATCCTGCTTTACAGTCGCTGGTTTTAATGGCTTGGCTAGGTACTGAGGGATAGATGTTTGTCTGGATCAGTGATCCCTACTTTTATTGAAGACAAGGAAGTCTACTTCTGGCAAGATATACCATTGTATGTGAAAAGCCTTCATTTCTTGGTGTGAGTCAATTAGCGCTCATCCTCGCTCCTTTTCTGTGCCTCGGATCTTGGCCTTTGAGGTGTTGAGCAGAAGTTGGCCTTAAGTACCATCAAGGGCCAGGTGTCTGCCTTGGCAATCTTTTTTCAGCTACCTCTGTCCACACATTTATTTGTAACTTCATTCACGGGGTTCGACAAGTGGCTCCAGCTGTACGGTCTTTTGCCACCATGGTATTTAAAGTTGGTGCTCTCTGTTCTCCAGAAACCTCCATTTGAAAATATTCGGGAGAGTCCCTTTCCTGCGTTGTCCCAGAAGGTGGCACTCTTGGTGGCTTTTACCTCGGCCCACAGGATATTGGTGCTGGTTGCACTATTCTGTGAGAACCCCCCCCCCCCCCCCTATTTAGTGGTGTATAGAGAGAAAGTGGTTCTTTGTTCCTGTACGTCATTCCTGCCCAAAGTTGTCTCTGACTCCCATTTAAATGAGGACATTGTGTTGCCTTCCTTGTGTCCCAAGCTGGCTCATCCCAAGGAATTTGCATACCTTAGATGTGGTTCGGGTGATTCGGCTATATCTGGCCGCTACGGAGTCCTTTCAGGGATCAAACTTGCCCTTTGTGGTTTCTCAAGGACCAAGAAAAGGGCTGGCCGCTCCTATGGCTACCATCTCTAGATGGATCAGACAGACTGTGACTCAGGCCTATTCTCTTAAAGGTCAGGTTTCTCCTTTTGTCACGGCTCATTCTACTCAGGTGCCGAGTACTTCTTGGGTCTTCCGTTCTCAAGCGTCGGTTTCTCAAGTTTGCAAGGCGGCCACTTCGTTGTCTGTGCACACTTTCACCAAATTCTACAAAGAAGATATTTTGGCATCTGCAGATGCTGCTTTTGGCCACAAGGTTTTGCAGGCTGCTGTTGAGGGGCTGTTCCCTCTTGAGGTGTGTTTTTTCTTAAAATGTTTGTTTTTCAGATGGGGCTCCTGTGACCCGGTTAGCGCTCTTGTGTTAGCCTTGGGTTATTTTCCCCACCCCTCATTTTGTGTCCATTGATAAAACAAAAAGAATGGGATTTTTGTACTCACCATAAAATCCATTTCACTGAGTTAATCGACTGACCCCTCAAAGGCGTTTTTGGATACGACGAATACTGCTTGCTATTAAACTGAATTGCCTATAGCAGAGAAGAGGTTATATAACATCTAAAGCCAAATTGTGTTTTGCCTAGTCATACTCCTGGAGGAGGCTCTATAACACTGTTATGATTTATGGAGCGCTGTGTCAGAAATCAGAGAAATAGATTGTACGGTGAGTACAAAAATCCAATTTTTTTTGCCACATAGGAAAAATGGTGACTAAAGTCCAACTTGGGGGAAGTATTCTGTGCTCTGCTTGTACCTCTGCTTTAGAGCTTCTTGCCCTTGTTTTTCGCTTTTTCTTTTAATAAAAAAGGGTTCTGTCGGACTCTTCGATACGTTGCTAGACCCCCCCCCCCCCCCAATCATTGCCACTATGCCAACCCTCCTCACATTGTGACTGTATCCCCTTAAACAGACCGTTGCACTTGCACATGCTGCCAGCTGATTATCTGCAGCAGCTCTGTTAACTAATGTTTGTGTTGCTTGGAATTTGACAAGTGTAACAAGATTGGAAACATGCCTTGGTGTTTTTTATACAAACTTGTCTTTTTTAAAACCATAATAAGATTACAGACCTGTTCTACACTTTCACTTTTTGATATTTTATTTAGCTCTGGGGCACATTTTATTCAAACTTTTTCTTGCTAATGAGCAGTGACAGGTTTTGGAACAATTGGCAAGAAGCGCACCTCTGACTTTCATCCTGCCAGTTCTACCCACATGGAGATCCAATCTGGGTGGCTGTGCTGACCTAGATTTTCCTGGAAAGCCCTCTAGCCATCATTCTATCCCTCAGCAATGCAAAGCTGTACAATGGCTCACTGGAGTTTTAACAGACAATACAGATGCTGAGGTCTTTCTTGTTGAGATCTTCGTGCATAAAACTGGGCACAGTTCAGCGCTTGCCATAGAAACATTTCTGACCTATATAATCTTGTAAGGAGGTTTTTAACTGTTTTTATTTTTCTCTCCCAGTCTTTTTTTGGATATGAGCAACATTTCATTTATATTGATTCTTGGCTTATAAATATTGGGACCTGGTAAGGTGGGAAAATAACTACAGAATATTATACAGAATTTATATAGCACCAACAGTTTGCACTGCGTTTTATCGTGTGAGGGCAGACAGTACAATTACTCTAAATTTCAATACAGGAAGAATCAGAAGGCCCTGCCCATTGGAGCTTACAATCTAAAGGGAGGGTCAAGCGATCCAAAAGGTAAAAACGGGGGGATGAGCTGATGGAGGAAAAAAGTTCAGTAGTTAGGTGGAGACGGAATATTATTCAGAGAAGGAGGTAGTCGGACAGATTGGGGTAGGGAATTTCAGAGGATAGGAGAAGTCCTGGAGACTAGCATGGGAGGTGGTGACAAGGGAACTAGAGTGCAGGAGGTCTTAGGAGGAACTGTGAACAATTAGGTTAGTATTATGAGACAAGGTTAGTGATGTAGCTAGGGGCAGTGCTGTGAATGGCTTTGTAAGTTGTTAGTATATTGAATTTGGTGAGCTGAAGCCAGAGGAGAGATTGGCAGAGAGAGGTAGCAGACACTGAGCGGTTGAGGAGGGAGTTGCAGTAGACGAAACGAGAAATAACCAGGGAGTGGATTCGGAGCTTTATGATATCCTTAGTTAGGAAGGGGCCTATTTTGTTAATGTTGTGCAGATTTGGAAAGGGATTAGATGAGGGGGCTGAAAAGAGTTCCGACCCTGGCATCCAGGGACAGTTGTTGGTTGTACCATTTATCTTGACAGAGAAGTCAGGGGAAGGGGCACACGGGGGAGGAAATATGAGCTTGGTTTTGGACAGGTTGAGTTTAAGGAAGTGATGTGACATCCAGAATGTTGGGCCAGTAAATTTGTGATGCACGATAAGATTGATTGTAAGTTGAGGGGTAGAGAGGTTTGGTTGTCAGCGTAGAAATTATATTGAAAGCCATGGGAGGCGATCAGTTGACTCAGGGAGGTGGTGTAGATTGAGAATAGGGAGGTTCAAGAACAGGACCTTGGGGGACCCTTACAGAAAGGAAGGAGAGAGGGGGGGGGGAGTAGATTTTTAGGTGACACTGTAGGTTCTGTGGGATAGGTAGGATGAGAGCCAACATAGAGCCCAGTCAGTCACGGAGACCACAGGAGTAAAGTTTTTTGAGGGGGGGGGTCAACTGTGTCAAAGGCAGCATATGAAGTGGGCACCCACAAGCTGTCACAGGCGGGTGCCCGTAGTGAAGATGCTGGCGCCGAGGGAGGACGGAGGATAAAGACTGTTGGGGTGAACTCTCCGCTGGACTGTGGGACAGGTAAGTGGCTTTTTTTTTTTTATAGCTGGCTGGAGCTCCTCTTTTAATGTTTTTAGTTTCAGTTTATATTTTTTCATAATATTGTACTATATACACACTGTTGTAAGCAGTTACTGAGAAGTACAGGGACATAATTACTCATTAGATTTTAGGACACTGAGGGAGTGTTTGCTTTTACCAGCAGCTGCACCAGGGGATTGAGGGATTTATGATGTAGACAGCACAGGGTTATAGTGTAATTTGAGTGCACTGCTCTACACACACTGCACATCCCATAGTCTCTAGAGTGAGGGGGATTGCTAACTACAGGCCAGTCAGTCTAACATCAATAGTTTGTAAATGGTTGGAGGGGATAAAGGACCATATCCAAGAATTTGGTGATAAGAATAGTATCATTAATAGTAACCAGCATGGATTTATGCAAGATCATTCTTGCCAGACCAACCTGTTAACATTCTATGAGGAAGTTAGCTGAAATCTAGATAACGGAAGGCTTGTGGATGTACTTTGCCAAAGTGCTTAACACGGTACCCCATAAACGCCTAATTCACAACTTGAGATCTATTGATGTTGACGTTGATGGTCATCCTGACACTCAATTTTTAGAATATTGATTTGAACCTCCTGTGACATGCACAAATTTTCACCCTAAATCCACCTTTTTACCTTCCCAGTCAATAGGTACATATTTTGAAGCTTACTATCTGGCCACAAGTAGGGACTTGCTGTCGTGTGATGAAAAAAAATGACATGGAATGAAGTCCAGTCTATCCCCCCGCTGAATTTCTAGATTCCTGTAGAAGGGTGGGTAAAAACATGGCATGAGGTTCGGCGTAGTGAAATGTAAAGTGATGCACTTTGTGATTAAAAATATGAATGCAAGCTACATGTTAGGGGAAGAACTGGCAGAATCGAGGATGGAAAAAGATCTAGGATTCCTAGTTGATTGAAGTCAGCAATAACATGCAATGCCAAGCTACAACAAGCAAGACCAGTAAAATATTCACATGCATTAAAAAGGTGATTTACTCAAGGGATACAATTAATTTCACCATTTTACAAAACTGGTTCAGCTGCATCTTGAGTTTGCCATCTAGTTCTGGTCACTAGTCCTCGGGAAGGATGTGCTTGAACTAGAGAGACCAGAGAAGGGCAACAACGCTAAAAAGGGGGATGGAGAACCTCAGTTTTGAGGAATAATTAAAACATTAAACCTATATGGTGATTCCAACATTGGGAGGAAACTATTCAATCTCGGGTCACTCAAGAAGACGTGGCAACTCAATGAAGTTGGCTGAGAAATGGTCTAACCCTAAATGGCTTAGGGGTTTTTACTGATGGAGCAGTAAGGATGTGGAACTCCCATCCACAATTGGTAGTTTCAGCAGAAAGTGTCACAAATTTAAAAAAAAAAGTTTAGATGGGTATCTTAAGCACATTATACAGGGAGATGGCAAGTGGTAGACATGCATACATGCGCGCACACCTTTTTTGCAGCTTTCTGCATCAAGTAATCTTTGGTGCTGCCTTAAAAGCTGTACCTGGACCCCGCCATAATGCAGGGCCAGCCTGTAATGTGATCTTTGTGTGCTGGGCCCTGCTTGGGGCCTTTTTCTATATATTTGGTGTACAGTTAGCTACAGTGAGCTTTACAGGTGCAGGGCCGTGATGCACCCACTGGCACAATTTAGTCTCTAAAGTTTCCCTTCACTTCTGCTGCTCTGAGGGGCACAATCCAATCTGGAATGCGCTTGTTCACTGGGTCCTGCATCGGCACTCCCTATTACCAGGTTTCTGTTTGCAACTGGGAGTTCTCCAGACCACGTAATTGGGACTCTTTAAGTGAATCTGGCATGTGTAGGGGACCTCCTGGTTGTATCTTCCCCAGGGATGGCCACTATGGAGTTTATGCTACAACAGTTTTGTATCGGTCATATCCTGAGGGATCAGCACTGCAATTCCGTTTTGTGGCTGCGGCATGTCCAACTGGTCTCTGTGTGTGTTAAACTGGTTCTAAAGTCAGCTTTTTATTTTTTTACGATTAATGCACCCGTAATTTAAGGTAAATGCCCCACTACTAGGTTCCTGCAGCGGTCAGTCAAACCTCTGTGGAGAGTGAGTGGGGGTGTAGGGATGTAACGATATTGCCGTTATCGCGATGGTTACAGTGTCCCGATATCGTCGTGGTTGGGTTGCACTGTTTTGCAGGCGGCAGATGATCAGGGGCGGCCGCTAGAAGAAAAAAAAAATAGCCGCGGCTGGGACTCGTCTCTGAGTATTATTCAAATTCACTGGTCTGGCCGCCGTCTCTGTCTCGGCTCCTGTCTGTCACGGTCACTCACCTGTCACCTCCCTATGCTGCAGTGCTTAAAGCTTACTGGCCGAGGCGAGCGGCTGCCAGTTGGTTTGGAGCAGTGTGGGTGGGCGGGCTTGTGGGACGGAGGCGGAGCCAGCGCACGAGAGCGGCGGACTCGGCGGAGCAGCTTCCAGGCAGGCACCAGGAAACGGCACCACTAAGGCAAGAGCAAGACACCGGACCGCCAGTGAGTGTAATGTCACGTGTAAAGATAAATTAAATGAAAAAAAAAAAAACACTGACGCCAGTGCCACTATCATACTGATGAAATTCAAGTAGTGTATCTGTGGTCATTCATTAAACACTAAACAGGAGGATTTGCAACATTAGGTCATAGAGTTGGTTTTAGGGGGAAAGCAAGCATATCATATTTTTACTTGGTGAGTAAATATTCAAAGTGATTTTTTATGTGGCTTTCACATATTTGCAAACTTATTTCTTCAATAGTATTAAAGACAGATATTTGTTCTAATACTGCCTGCAGGCCTCATTGATGATCCCTCAGGCTGGATGTTCTCTCACTCTGGGCTGTCTGGGCGACTCCAGTCTGCAAAGTAACTACTACTTTAAGGGGGGGCATTCTTCTCACTGACCATCAATGTTGGGGGCATTTTTTTATGAGCTATTTAACAATACCGTGAGCTTTCCCACAATATCGCAATAAATATCATACCGTGAGGTCAATATCGAAATTGTATCGTACCGTGAGATTTTGATATCGTTACATCCCTATGGGGGTGGGGCTCACCGGCTGTGTCTGTGGATACGCAGTCTGCATTGGGAGATTGCCTGCACAGGTGCCCCATAGTAAACGGCTTGCTAGGGGGACACCCACAGGAAGGAGGAACTCCAGAAGAGGAGTTAAGGGACCACTTTACAATTCCATTGCACTGAACATGTAAGTATAAGCTATTTTTTACTTTAAGAAAAAAAAAAAAACTTTACTAATTTAAGAACCTGGTGTAGAGCAGGGGTGGGCAACCTTGGAGAGATGGCAATCTACTTAAACGCAGACACAGTAAAACGAACCCTTTTTTATTAAAAAAAAAAAAAGTTTTTACAAAAATAAAATGAGTATTACAAGAGTGCAGGGTTTAGGACTGCATTATGCAGAGTGTCCAAGCTTTTACTAGTGCATTACACTCAGAATGCAGGGTTCACCAGTGCATTACACTCAGAATACAGAGGTCACCACTGTGTTACGCTCAGAATGCAGGCCTATGGCGTGTGTTGCGCTCAGAATGCAGGCCTATGGCGTGTGTTGCGCTCAGAATGCAGGCCTATGGCGTGTTACATAGTTGAAGTAGTTGAGGCTGAATAAAGACAATAGTCCATCCAGTTCAACCTGTGTAGGTGTGTTGCCGTAATTATTTCTCCTACCCCTGAATGTTTTGATCCTTGAGATGTACGTCCAAGAGTCTTTTAAATGTAGCCATACTCCCTGCAGTTACTACCATTTGTGGCAGAGAATTCCAGTCTTGTAGCCCTTACTGTAAAGAACCCTCTGCATAGCCTGAAGTTAAAACGCTTCTCTTCTAATCGCATTGTATGGCCTCGTGTCCTCATACATTCCTTGCGACTGAATCGTTTTTTTTTTTCTATGTTGAGATCACCGTTGAGCTATTTGTAAATTGCTATCATGTCCCCTCTCAGGCGTCTCTTCTCCAGGGAGAATAAATCAAGCGCTTGTAAGAGATTAGTTTAGTTGCTCTTCTCTGGACTCTCTCCAGCTCCAACACATCGCTTCTGAGGACTGGCGAGCAGAAGTGGACAGAATACTCCAGATGCGGTTGGACCAGTGTTTTATAAAGTGGTAGGATTATAGTGTTATTCCTGGAATAAATCCCCTTCCTTTATGCATGCTAATATTCTGCTGCCTTTGGCAGCTGCAGCTTGACATTGCATGCTATTGCTAAGTCTATCTCCCACTAAGACTCCCAAATCTTTCTCCATTTTTGATTCCCCCAGAGGTTCCCCCCCCTAGAGTGTATTGTGCTTTTGTTTTTAGTCCCCAAGTGCAATACCTTACACTTCTCCACATTAAACCTCATTTGCCATGTAGTTGCCCACTCTATTTTGTTCAGGTCATTCTGTAAGATTTCTGCCTCACGATGTGAAGTTATTGCCCAATTTTGTGCCATCTGCAAAAACAGACTGAGCTAATGATCCCATCCTCCATGCTATTTATGAACAAATTTGGTCTCAGGACTGAGCCTTGGGCGACTCCACTTACCACCCCAGACCAGTCTGAGTATGCATTGTTTATTACAACCCTTTGGACACGCCCCTATAACCAGCTCTGTATCCAAGAGCAAACCTTGTGGTCGATGCCTGCCGACCTTATTTTATAAATTAAGCGTTTGTGGGGAAACTGTATCAAACGCCTTAGCAAAATCCAGGTAGACCACATCCACTGGTCTCCCCCTGTCTAGCTCACAGCTCACCTCCTCATAGAATGTTAACAGTAGGCCTGCAGAATATAATCGCCGAATCGATGCATAGCGATGCGACCCTTCGTGATTCTGCATCGATTCGGGGGGACTGAAAAATCGATTAGGTAATGACGTCAGTTCCGGGGGCGGGGAATGAAGTGACATGGGGGCGCTGGCGCTTAATGAGTTGTTGGCGGCGGCCGGGCTTGTGGAGCTCCTCCTTGCGGGAGAGGAGTAGAGCGTAGCTATCAGTGCTCTCTCTGGCCCCCGGGATACACACACCCACTTAACACGCTGCTGCCCGACCGCCCGCTCTGACAGCCCGGCCGCCTGAAGTCGCGGCCTTCCCAGCCGGAGAGCCCCAAAGAGTTGATGGCAATGCACGCCGCTCGGTACACTTCTGGTAGCGGCGCGTTTCTCGGCAGACAGCCTGAGTTGATAGGGGAGCCCGGCTGATTACAGGAAGCATAGCAGGTCTGTCCACTTGAATGTTTTTTTTGTATTTGCAATATTTGTAATCTCTTTTAATGAATTTGGATTTTTGAAACCTACCACACAATGAGGAGTTCCCTCTTTATATCCTGGGAGACCAACTGCAGTGTTTGGAGGGTGCCACCATCACTGATCACTGTATGCACATCTATCACACCTATGGGCTGCTATTCTTATTTGCACATGGGATCAACATTTGGACTGTTTGTGTGAGATATATATATATATATATATATATATATATATACATACACACAGTGCCTTGCGAAAGTATTCGGCCCCCTTGAACTTTGCTACCTTTTGCCGAATGCTTTCGCAAGGCACTGTGTGTGTGTGTGTGTATATATATATATATATATATATGTGTGTGTGTGTGTATATATATATATATATATATATATATATATATATATATATATATATATATATATATATATATATATTAGGCCTGCAGAATATAATCGCCGAAGTCTCCTCAGGGATATCTGGGATGTGATGTATACATGGCGGTGTACGGGGGTCTCCTCAGGGATGTGATGTATACATGGCGGTGTACGGGGGTCTCCTCAGGGATGTGATGTATACATGGCGGTGTACGGGGGTCTCCTCAGGGATGTGATGTATACATGGCGGTGTATGGGGTGTGATGTGTGTAACACCACCATGTATATATCACATCCCTGAGGAGACCCCCATACACCGCTTTGTTGTCCTAATAATCGTAATCGAAACAATGCGGTACTTGACCTACTGATTACCAACAATACACTGCTCACGGATATAGAAATACGGGGCAACTTAGGAAACAGCGACCATAGGTCAATAAGTTTCAGTATTAATTACAGTAATAGGAAGCAGAGGGGTAATATAAGGACGCTGAATTTCAAAAGAGCCAATTTCCCAAAACTGCGCTCGCTGCTAGAAAATATCAATTGGGATAGAACCCTTGGAACAAAGAACACGGAGGAAAAATGGGAGTGCTTCAAGAGTATACTTAACAAGGGGATTGACCAGTGCATTCCAAAGGGAAATAAATTTAAAAGCGCAAAACTAAACCCTGGGTGGCTAAACTCCAACATAAAAATGCATATTAGTGCTAAAGAAAAGGCCTTCAAAAAATACAAGACTGAGGGGTCATTGGCAGCATTTAAGCATTACAAAGAGTGTAATAAGAAATGTAAAAACGAAATCAGGGCGGCTAAAATAGAACACGAGAGACATATAGCGGAGGAGAGTAAAAAGAACCCCAAGAAGTTCTTTAAGTATATAAACGGTAAGAAAGCGAGGCCAGAACACATTGGCCCCATAAAAGATGACAAAGGAAATATGGCCACTAAGGAAACAAAAGGCAGAAGTGTTAAATAATTTCTTCTCTTCAGTCTTCACAAAAGAATCGGGGGGGCTACACGAACCTAGCTTGTAAGGCCGAACTAAACAACACACCTCAGGAAATACAGCCATGGCTAACAGAAGATGGACTTAAAACTAAACTAGAGAAACTTCACATAAATAAATCACCGGGACCGGATGTCTTGCACCCGAGGGTTCTTAAAGAGCTCAGCCAGGTGATTGCCAGACCATTATTCTTGATCTTTAAGGATAGTTTACAGACGGGTATGGTGCCAGCTGATTGGAAAAAAGCCAACGTGGTACCAATATTTAAAAAGGGGCCGAGATGTATCCCGGGTAACTATAGGCCGGTCAGCCTAACATCTGTAGTCTGCAAGATTTTGGAGGGGATGTTAAGGGACCACATACAAGACTTTAGTAATAAACTGTATTATTAGTAGTAATCAGCATGGATTCATGAAAAATCATTCTTGCCAAGCCAATCTATTAACCTTCTACAATGAAGTGAGTTGCCACCTAGATAAAGGAAAGCCTGTGGATGTGGTGTATCTGGACTTTGCAAAGGCCTTTGACACCGTTCCCCCCACAAACGCTTACTGTACAAACTAAGGAAGTTAGGTATGGACCATAAGGTGAGTACCTGGATAGAGAACTGTCTCCAGGGGAGAGTCCAGAGGGTGATGATTAATGGGGAGTACTCTGATTGGGCGGGTGTGGAAAGTGGGGTCCCCCAGGGTTCTGTCCTGGGACCAATCCTGTTTAATTTATTCATAAATGATCTAGAGGAGGGGATATCTAGTACAGTCTCAGTATTTGCGGATGATACTAAACTAAGCTTGCCAATATCTTCTATACAGGATGTGGAAACCTTACAAGCGGACCTGAACAAAATAACGGGGTGGGCAACTACATGGCAGATGAGGTTTAATGTTGAAAAATGTAATGTAATGCACTTGGGGGCCAGAAACCAGAAAGCAAGTTACTCACTAGGGGGGAACCTCTGGGTGAGTCTAGGATGGAAAAAGACTTGGGGGTACTGGTAGACAACAGGCTTGACAGTGGCATGCAATGCCAAGCCGCTGCAAGCAAAGCCAACAGAATACTGGGATGTATAAAAAAGGGGATTCACTCCAGAAATAGAGATTATTCTCCCACTCTACAGGACTCTGGTCCGGCCACATCTGGAGTATGCTGTACAGTTCTGGGCACCGGTCCTCAGGAAGGATGTGCTGGAATTGGAAAGAGTCCAGAGAAGGGCAACAAAAATAATTAGGGGAATGGAGGACATCAGCTATGAGGAAAGACTACAAGCACTGAACCGATTCTCTCTGGAGAAGAGACGCTTGAGAGGGGATATGATATCAATGTACAAATTCTGTACTGGCGACCCTAGCATAAGGAACAAACTATTCAGAGAAAGGAGATATAATAAGACACGTGGCCACTCACTAAAACTAGAGGAAAGGCGGTTTAACTTTAAAATGCGTAAGTGGTTCTTCACTGTAAGAGAGGTAAGGATGTGGAATTCTCTTCCACAAGCAGTCGTATAAGCAGGGAGCATTGATAGTTTCAAAAAACTATTAGATGGGCACCTTAGAAACCACAACATACAGGGGTATACAATGTACGGTTAAAAGCAAACACACACACACATCATAGGTTGAACTGGATGGACTGATGTCTTTTTTTCAACCTCACTAACTATGTAACTATGAATCGTGGGGTAAGTGAAGATGTGCAGCCCTAGTTAACAGATTGGTTTGGCAAGAACACCCTTTTGTAAACCCGTGCTGATTACTGCTGATGTCTTTAGCAAACTCTTGGATATAGTCCCTTATAATCCCTTCCAGAAGTTTACATACTATTGACGTCAGGCTGACCGGCCTATAATTTCCCGGGATATGCCTCTGCCCTTTTTTGAATATCAGTATCATGTTAGCTTTCCTCCAGTCACATGGTCCAGTTCCTGTCATAATACTGTCAGCAAAGATCAGGAGCAGTGGTCTAGATATAACATTACGGAGTTCTTTGAGTACTCTCGGATGTACGCCATCCGGGCCTGGTGATTTACTTGTGTTCATTTTATCCAGCCTTTCCCTGATTTCACCCTCTGTTAGCCATAGCGGCAAGTCCAGTGAAGTACTGCTAACACTACAGTCATGTTCAGTGTACCCCTCCCTTTCTTGTGTAAAGACTGAGGAGAAGAAAGCATTAAGCACGGTTGCCTTTTTAGTGTCCTCTGTAACCATCCTCCCATCATTGTTAATTATGTGTGTAACATGTTCTGACCTCGTTTTTTTTGTTGTTAATATATAAGAATTTCTTAGGGTTTTTTTTACTATCCTCTATTACACTCGAAGTTGATTTTAGCCTTTTTCATTTCGTATTTACATTTCTTATTTGATTCCTTGTATTGCTGAAAAGTCGATAATGTGCCCTCCGATTTTATATTTCTTGAAGTCTATTTATTTTTTCCCCTAATAACTTTAGTTACATTACGGTTTGGCTTTGGCTCTTCTAAATTTATTCCCCATAGGAATGCACTGTGAGATGCATTTGTTTAATATAGTCCTAAAGCATTCCCGTTTTTCCTCCGTGGTCAGTGTTCCTAGGGTTTGGTCCCAGTTTATTTCCTCTCTCATTGAGCACAGTTTGGGAAAGTTTGCCCTTCTGAAGTTTAGGGTTCTTGTGTTCTCCTCTTGCATTGCTATATTGTGATTTACGCTAAATGTGGTCATCCTGTGTTTGCTAGAACCCAGGTTGTCCCAGGCTCCTACATCTGAGATTATGTCTGGGTCATTAGTAATAGATTCAGCACTGCATTATTTCTAGTTGGAGAATCCACCAACTGTATGTAGTTGTCCTGTAAGGTTTCCATGAAGAGACGGGCCTTTAGTGAGTGTACAGTCCCCTCTTCCCAGTCAATGTCAGGATAATTTAAGTCCCCTAATATGACTGAACCCAGCTTTGCCATGTTACCCAACAGTGATATAAATTCCAGCTCTACCGCCTCCCTTTGGTTGGGTGGCCTATAACAAACTCCCAAAATTACTTACATAGTTACATAGTTAGTGAGGTTGAAAAAAGACAACCGTCCATCCAGTTCAACCTATGGTGTGTGTGTGTGTGTGTGTGTGTGTGTGTGTGTGTGTTTGCTTTTAACCGTACATTGTATACCCCTGTATGTTGTGGTCTCTAAGGTGACCATCTAAAAGTTTTTTGAAACTATCAATGCTCCCTGCTGATACGACTGCTTGTGGAAGATAATTCCACATCCTTACCGCTCTTAGTGAAGAACCCCTTACGCATTTTAAGGTTAAACCGCCTTTCCTCTTAGTGAGTGGCCACGCGTCTTATTGTATTCCCTTACTCTGAATAGTTTGTTCCTTATGCCAGGGTCGCCAGTACAGTATTTGTACATTGATATCATATCCCCCCTTAATCTTCTCTTCTCCAGAGAGAATAGGTTCAGTGCTTGTAGCCTTTCCTCATAGCTGATGTCCTCCATTCCCCTAATTATTTTTGTTGCCCTTCTCTGGACTCTTTCCAATTCCAGCACATCCTTCCTGAGGACCGGTGCCCAGAACTGGACAGCATACTCCAGATGTGGCCGGACCAGAGTCTTGTAGAGTGGAAGAATAATCTCTTTATTTCTGGAGTGAATCCCCTTTTTTATACATCCCAGTATTCTGTTGGCTTTACTTGCAGCGGCTTGGCTTTGCATGCCACTGCCAAGCCTGTTGTCTACCAGTACCCCCAAGTCTTTTTCCATCTTAGACTCACCCAGAGGTTCCCCCCCTAGTGAGTAGCTTGCTTTCTGGTTTTTGGACCCCAAGTGCATTACTTTACATTTTTCAACATTAAACCTCATCTGCCATGTAGTTGCCCACCCCGTTATTTTGTTCAGGTCTGCTTGCAAGGTTTCCACATCCTGCATAGAAGATATTGGCATGCCTAGTTTAGTATCATCTGCAAATACCGAGATTGTACTAGATATTCCCTCCTCTAGATCATTTATGAATAAATTAAACAGGATTGGTCCCAGGACCGAACCCTGGGGGACCCCACTTTCCACACCCGCCCAATCCGAGTACTCCCCATTAATCATCACCCTCTGGACTCTCCCCTGGAGCCAGTTCTCTATCCAGGTACTCACCTTATGGTCCATACCTACCTTCCTTAGTTTGTACAGTAAGCGTTTGTGGGGAACGGTGTCAAAGGCCTTTGCAAAGTCCAGATACACCAAATCCACCGGCTTACCTTTATCTAGGTGGCAGCTCACTTCATCATAGAAGGTTAATAGATTGGTTTGGCAAGAACGATTTTTCATAAATCAATGCTGATTACTACTAATACAGTTTTCATTACTTTTCCCTTTTCTTTTTCCCTTTTCTTCTTCCCTATGGCGTTCTACCCACACGGATTCTAACTCCATACTCATCCCTTCCATAATATCACTCCTCTCTATCACCCTTACATTATTCTTGACATCGAGACATACCCCTCCTCCTCTTTTTTTTCCTTCCCTGTCCTTCCGTTACACAGAATACCCTTGGATATTGGCCAACCAGTCGTTTGAGGGGTCGAACCAAGTTTCTGTTATTCCCACAACGTCTATGTCCTCCTCATGTACTAACAGTTCCAACTCAGCCATTTTATTAGTTAGGCTCCTGGCATTTGCTTATACCCCTCTTATGCCCTGTACACACTATCAGATTATCTGAAGACTTTTGTCTACAGACTTACCAAAATCATATAATATGAGGTCAAACCTAAACACTTTCAATTTGTATGCAATCCGGCAGGCCCTTTCACTACATAGAAAAGGTAAATCTGAAGACAAAAGTCTTCAGATAATCTGATAGTGTGTACAGGGCATTAGTTTTGTGGAAGTTGATAGTGAATCATGGTTAATTTTATTCCTGTTTGGTCTGAGGTTTGTCCGCACAGAACCTCCAATTGTAGAAGTTACGGACCGGATGTCGCTGCTGACCCCAATAATATCTTCTGTCCTTTGCTCCCTCCTAACTGACTCTACCTCTGAGCCCTTCCCCCCTACTCCCATTTTAAAACCCCTCCATCTTTTGTGGCCATCTTTCTCCCCAATAGAGCTGTTCCGTCCCCATTAAGGTGCAGCCCGTCCTTATTAAAGAGGCGGTAGCCAACTGAGAAGTCAGCCCAGTTCTCCAGGAACCCGAACCCCTCCTTCCTACACCAGTTCCTTAGCCACTTCAGTTACCTAATCTCCTTCTGCCTCTCTGGCGTGGCTCGAGGTACAGGCAGTATTTCAGAGAAAACCACCTTGGAGGTCCTATTCCTCAATCTATTCCCTAAGTCCCTGAAATCATTCTTTAGGATCCTCCACCTTCCTCTTGGTCATTGGTGCCTACATCCACATTGACCGCTGAGTCCTCCCCAGCCCCGCCTAATAATCTGTCTACCCGATCCGCGATGTGCCGAACTCAGACGCCCGGTAAACAACATACTGTTCGGTTACCATGATCGGTTTTACAGATTGCCCTCTGTCCTCTTGGTAATTGATTCCCCCACTACCACAACCTGTCTAACCTTTCCTGAGTCTCTGCCCCCCTCCTTCCTAGAGCTACCGCTCCCTTGGCAGCTGGGGGAGGGTGCCTGCTCCAGCACTGCCACCCCTGAGCTGATAGCCCCATCATGCAACTAGGCTTGTGACGGTATCAGATTTTCATGCTGCGATTAATTGATTAAGGTTTTGCCACGGTATACGGTATTATCACGGTATTCTATTATTAAATTTAAATTATTAAATTTCCACCTCACTTCAATTTCATTGCTGAATTTAGGGGCTTTGGTTCACTTATGCACATTATTATATAGTCAGTCAGTACAGACTCTGTGAACCAGGCCTAAAATAGGTCATCAAGCAGTGTCTGGCCTAACTGGTGATAACTGGTCCTGGCGCTCGGCTCCGATCCGATGGCCTGGTCATTAAGAGGGCAAATCCTTGTGGTCAAGAAGTGGTTAAACCTGAAGGAGGTGTTGTTTATAAATTACTTTACTATTGCTTTAGGCCTGGTTCACATGTATGCGGGTTGGTGGTTCACATGTATGCGGGTTGGCGGTTCACATGTATGCGGGTTGGCGGCCCACATTTGCACAGGCATAGCAGCCCATTGATTTGAACGGGCTGCTATGCCCTCATTTTCCGCAGAAAAAAGGTGCATGCAGCATTTTTTTAAAATTCAGTGGCCTTGAAATCCATCCTGCTTTTGCACCATGCGACTAACCTGCAGTTCCTGCTCTGGCAAGCTTTCTGCATTTTTTGTATACGTGGGCACGGCATTTAAAAACAGTTTGCATGTGCAGCAACGGCAGGTAAGTCGCATGGTGCAAAAGGAGGATGGATTTCATGGCCACTGCATTTTTTTAAATTCTGCATGCACCTTTTTTCAGCTGAAAACGCAGGCATAGCAGCTGAAGCCCATTCACATCAATGGGCTGCTATGCCTGTGCAAATGTGGGCCCCCAACCCGCATACATGTGAACCAGGCCTAAAGCAATAGTAAAGTTATTAATTGGTTAAACCTGCAGGAGGACCGGTGTTTTTATCTATTAATGACTTTACTATTGCTTTAGGCCTGGTTCACATGTATGCGGGTTGGGGGCCCACATTTGCACAGGCATAGCAGCCCATTGATGTGAATGGGCTTGAGCTGCTATGCCTGCGTTTTCAGCTGAAAAAAGGTGCATGCAGAATTTAAAAAAATGCAGTGGCCATGAAATCCATCCTGCTTTTGCACCATGCGACTTACCTGCCGTTGCTGCACACGCAAACTGTTTTTAAATGCCGTGCCCACGTATACAAAAAATGCAGAAAGCTTGCCAGAGCAGGAACTGCAGGTTAGTCGCATGGTGCAAAAGCAGGATGGATTTCAAGGCCACTGAATTTTAAAAAAATGCTGCATGCACCTTTTTTCTGCGGAAAATGAGGGCATAGCAGCCCGTTCAAATCAATGGGCTGCTATGCCTGTGCAAATGTGGGCCGCCAACCCGCATACATGTGAACCGCCAACCCACATACATGTGAACCACCAACCCGCATACATGTGAACCAGGCCTAAAGCAATAGTAAAGTCATTAATAGATAAAAACACCGGTCCTCCTGCAGGTTTAACCACTTCTGGATCGCAAGGATTTGCCCCTTTAATGACCAGGCCATCGGATCAGAGCGCCAGGACCAGTCATCACCAGGTAGGCCAGACACTGCTTGATGGCTATATAATGTAATGTGGGCTGCTGTGTGTGTGTGTGTGTGTGTATGTGTATGTATGTATGTGTATGTGTGTATGTATATATATATATATATATATATATATATATATATATATATATATATATATATATATATATTAGAGCTGCACGATTCTGGCCAAAATGAGAATCACGATTTTTTAGCTTGGAATAAAGATCACGATTCTCTCACGATTCTCTGTGTAACAAAAAAAAAATTGGGATAACTTTACTGTTACGTTTTTTTTTTTTTTATTCATTAAAGTCTATTAATTGCGTTTGAAAGACTGCTGCGCAAATACAGTGTGACATAAAATATTACAACAATCGCCATTTTTTTCTGTAGGGTCTCTGCTAAAAAAATATATAAAATGTTTGGGGGTTCTAAGTACTTTTCTAGCAAAAAAAAAAACTGATTTTAACTTGCAAACAACAAGTGTCAGAAAAAGGTCCAGTCTTTAAGAGGTTAAACTTCCTTTCTCCCTGGCATAGGGAAGGAAAAGATACAAATGTAATCATTTTTGTTTATAGTTACTGGGAGACTTTAATGCTGAAAGGCTTAGCTGTGTGAGTGAATGAGTCATCCAGCTCACTGAAATGTATCAATTCACGAGTCAGACTGAGGAGCAGAGGAACTCGGTATTTTAAAAATGCCACAATAACAATACCGTGGCTATGCAATACCGCGATATATCGAATTACCGAAAACCGGCATATGTCTACATGCAACTTAGCATATTTGTTGGGGTGTACCAACTCAGGACTGGTCTCCTTAGTGCTCTTCCCTCTTCTCCTCCTAACTGTCACCCAACTGCCTACCTCTGTTGCCTGCATCTCCACTTCTTCTCCCTCCTCTATGCCAGCCCCTGCCAGCACCTGCTGGGTAATGGCCAACCTCCTTTCCAGGTTGTTGTTGCTACGCAGTGTTGCCACTTTGTTTTCTAGATCCGGAATCTGAGCTTCCAAGTCCGCTCACATCTTGCACAGCAGTATTCACCCTCAATTGGTTCATCAAGGAACGCATACATGCAGCAAGAAGTGCACTGAGTGGCATCCTTAATCCTGTCGGATATTATTACCCTCTACACTATGGGGATAATTAGTATACGACTTTATTTGCTATTTGTTACCTACACTACCTCTATCTCCGTTGGTACTAACCCTAGGGTGCTCGCCAGTCGCTAGGGTACTCGCCAGTTGCTAGGATACTCGCCAGTCACAATGTCACAAGGTATTCCCGGTCGCTACAGTTATCTACCAGTCGTTAAGGTATTCCTGGTCCCAGTCGCTACAGTAGCTCCCCAGTCACTGAGGTTGCTCCCAGACGCTAACATTACTCCTTAGTCGCGGAGGTTACACCCAGTCGCGGAGGTTACTCGCAGTTGCAAGGTACTCCTAGTCACACGGTTACTCCCAGTCGCAAAGTTCTCCAAGTCGCAAGAACTCTTAATATTAAGGTATTAAAGTATTCCCAGTCCCACTATTTGAGTCTGTCAGTTTGTGTGCCCTCCCCCTGCCGACCCTTCAGTTATGCCTTCAGTCATGCCTGTCTTCCCCCCCCCCCCCCCCTGGATTGTCCCATGCAGCCTACCTGTATAGAGTAAGCAGAGCAGATCAGCTTGCTGAAGATCTATTCCAGCTCACCACTTAGTCTTATAGTGCTTATAGTCACTTGTTCCCCACTGGGCCCCCCGATCAGCTGATCAGTCCCCTACTCGCGTCCCTGCTGCTTTTCCCTCTGTCCTCCTGTCCGTCCGCTGCTACCGCCGCTCTATCACCGGTCCCAGAGGTCCCCGCACGTGTCATCCACAGCTCCCTCACTGCTCCTGCTCCTCCTCCACACAGCTTCCGGCTTCAACACAGCTTCCGGATCTCCAACATGCTGGAATGCTTCCGGATCTCCAACACGCTGGAATGCTTCCGGATCTCCAACACGCTGGAATGCTTCCAGATCTCCAACACGCTGGAATGCTTCCAGATCTCCAACACGCTGGAATGCTTCCAGATCTCCAACACGCTGGAATGCTTCCAGATCTCCAACACGCTGGAATGCTTCCAGATCTCCAACACGCTCAGAATGCTTCCAGATCTCCAACACGCTCAGAATGCTTCCAGATCTCCAACACGCTCAGAATGCTTCCAGATCTCCAACACGCTCAGAATGCTTCCAGATCTCCAACACGCTCAGAATGCTTCCAGATCTCCAACACGCTCAGAATGCTTCCAGATCTCCAACACGCTCAGAATGCTTCCAGATCTCCAACACGCTCAGAATGCTTCCAGATCTCCAACACGCTCAGAATGCTTCCAGATCTCCAACACGCTCAGAATGCAGGGCTATGGCGTGTGTGATGCTCGGAATGCAGGGCTTGGGAGTGTGTGTGACGCTCGGAATGCAGGGCTTGGGAGTGTGTGTGACGCTCGGAATGCAGGGCTTGGGAGTGTGTGTGACGCTCGGAATGCAGGGCTTGGGAGTGTGTGTGACGCTCGGAATGCAGGGCTTGGGAGTGTGTGTGACGCTCGGAATGCAGGGCTTGGGAGTGTGTGTGAGGCTCGGAATGCAGGGTTCAGGCGGGGTGGTGGGGGAGAGAGATGTGAAGGGGTAGTAGAGGAGACTGCTATGGGTTGATCCTGCCCATTACTGCATTCTCTGCCCCCCCCCTTCCTCCCATGCACACACAGTGGTGTCTTCTGCCTCCCCTTCCTCTATAGCAGTAACCTCTGCCCCCCCCTTTCCTCCCATAGCCGTGTCCTACCGGTTTCCATAGCAGAGACTGGGAGGCAGCACAGTTCTGGACAGAGGACGGGAGCAGGCAGTGACTTTTCATATTAGCAATCTGGTGATTGGTTGCTGTGTCCGAACAACCAAGTACCTGCGGTTTAACAAAAAAAGTTAATTTGGCCAGCTCCTCCCGCTCTGTCCTGAGCTGTGCTGCCTCCCAGTCTATGCTGTTGACTGATGACGGCAGCGGAGGAGGTTGGAGGGAGAGAGAGACTGGAACATAGAAGGCATGGCGGAGGCTTGAGGCTGGGAGGAGAGATGAGGCCTGACACCTAGAAGGCGCGGTCAGTGACGCAGGAACCTTTTCACGTTCTACATGTCACCTGCCTGTGGTCGAAAGGTGGACCTCGATCGATGAGTTGCCAACACCCAGGTGTACAAAATAATTTCAATATCTGCCCATATCCTGCTTTGTATTGAGTCCTGCCAATGTCTTTGTAACAATTAACAGATCTTGGCACTGCTCTGGAACAACTCCTCTCTCCAGGAGTCACTACCATTGTTCCAGAACAGAAATGGGTTCAGGATTTTCTACTCAAATAGGTTTATGGCTCCCAAAGAAAAGGATGCACTCCATTCTTGATCTCAAGGCACTCCATGTCTATAATTGAGTGCAAAAATTGAGCATTGAGTCCACCAGGGGAGTCATTGCTTCCCTTCAGGGAAATTATGGTTTGTGGACATTAAGGATGTTTACTTGCAGTTCACCATCTTTCCAGTATCCATTCTACCTGTATTTTGCTGTAGGCAGATGATCTCTAATTCAATGTGCAGTGGAAAGTCCAATATTAACCCCTGTGCTTACTCTGCTGCCCTCGTAGTGCCTTTCTTTCATAGTAAACCTGGACAGCTTCTTAGGGAACAGTCAGCTCAGACCCTGTTGGCCATTATTCAGTCTCTTTTGTGGTTCAGTTAAATCTTAAACTTATAGAAGTTTGTGCTGGAACTAACACAGTTGGGAGTATCTAGGCATTTTTTTTAAATACCAGTCTGCCAGAGTTCTGGGCTTTATGGTGGCCTCCTTCAAGGCAGTCTGAAATGCCCCATTCCACTCTATAGCTTTGCAACACAACATTCTGGCTGCGTGGGACTTTACTATTGGCCTGGAAGATTCTTGATCAGATTACAGCCTGATAGGCTGGGGAGGAGTCCTGGGCAACCTTGCAACCTTTTAAATATACCTCTTGATTGCAAGATTATCCAGCCTGGATTCAGTCAGTGCCTAAGCAATGACATCTAAAAACTATCAGGCAGCAGCCAGAAGTCTTCTGGCTCAGAATCCAACCAGATTCTCTTGGGCAGAACTTTACTTTCCTGTCCTGTTAACATGCACATTTCAGGTGTTGACAATTGACAAGTGGACTTGCTCGGTTGACAACATCTGGACTCAGGAATTCTCTTGTTTCCCTGTCCAGGGATTCTTTAGCCATGGCAGTGGACACTGTTGATTCTGATGTATGTCTTTTCATCCTCTGCAGCTCCTTCCTCACCTGCTCCACTGGATTGGGAAAGGCAAGGCATTCCAGTGATATTGCATCAAACAAGAGGGTGTGGTGCTCAGTTCCTTGCAGACTTTCCATGGGCTTTCCCAGAGCACCTGAATCCTCTGTCCTGTGAACTGGTTTACAATACAGTGTTGTGTTCTGTGGCTTTACTGGCATAGCTATGGAAGCCAAGGGGCCTAAAAGATGGGGATCAGGTTCAGTCGCTCCTATGCTTGTAAAAGCTAGGAAATTCACCTTTTTACTAGATGTATCATTGGACACAGGAAACTATTGTGTTGATTTCATTCCAGTTATTAGAAACCAGATAAACCTGTGCTTAAAGCCATATATATCCCATCAGGTGCTAAAGGGGTGTGATCTCATTCGTCCCAGCTAGTAACCACGTGGAACGTTTTTCTCCCCTCTTCCAATCCCGTCTGGACCATCAGGTGTTAATCACTAGTGCTGGGATTGGGCCACTGAAGTGCTCGTCTTCAACGTGCTGTCTGCCTCTAATTCTCTGATCAAATGGTTCCACCTCTGTGCAAGCTTGTGACTCTATGGGAGTCAGCCTAGTTCTTTAAGCCCTCTAAAAACCACTGTTTGAGCAGATTGCCAATTTTTGCTCTTGGCATCCTATGTGATCTTCCATTTGCCGTCACCTTTGCAAGATGTGTGTGTTTGCAACCTTATGCTGCAAGGAATCCTTCCTTTATGGATAAAAAAACAAACCAAATTTGTCACCAAAAAACAAATTTATATACAATAACTATTGAAATAATACAAAATTTAAAATGAAATTAAATATTGTTAAAGGAAAAGGAATTGGCAGCACTCCAGGTTGAGTCAAAATCCAGATTTATTGACTGGACATCCAAATATGACAATCGTGACAAGGTAGACGCGTTTCACACTCTGACTGTGTGCTTAATCATTACAAGGAAAATGGATATAACATCTCAATATATACACACACAAAAATCCAATCATCAGTTAAAAAACAGGTGATACAAATAAGGGGTAAACCATTTTCCTAATTACCGAGGACACGGATAGACCCATTAAAACATCTATGAATGGTTTACCCCTTATTTGTATCACCTGTTTTTTAATTGATTGGATTTTTGTCTCAACCTGGAGTGCTGCCAATTCCTTTTCCTTTATCAAGTTTCCACGGAGGCGAGCCGGGGCATGCATCGGTGTGAGTCATCAGGCAATTACACCACCTTGAGCAGTGAGTCCTTGTCTCTTAAATTAAATATTGTTATAAACCATACCATCCTATTAAAGCACTGCAATTAATACTAGATGAACAAGTAGAAGAGTCAAACTACAAAAATGCAAATATTGCACTACTACTAAATATTACACTAAACGGTATTACACTAAACAAAACTAATATGAACAAAATATGAATACAACCTAAAAGTCTGGGTCATAAGTCCAAATTTAAACAACATGCAGTACTCCGAGGAAATATAACATTTGATGGCCAGTGGCAATAATGATTTCCTGTGTGGCTCTGTGGTGCTTCGTGGCTGTAAAAATCCATAGTTGAAGGTATTCTTTAGACTGATCTGCGTAATTGTGGAATAGGCTGGAGATTTGACAAACTTTGGATAGCATCCTCCTCTTTTCACATGTTCAAAAATTCACATGTTCACAATTTGAACTTCAGATGTAAGCTGTGAACTGCAACGAGCCCTAGTTTCTCATTTGCACTCTTGAGTTGCTTTGCCAAAAACTGAGGCATGCTGATTCTGGGAGGGTTTATCTTTGCTGACTGATACTTTCATTGTGTAGTTGTCAGTGTGCAATTCCCCTGTAAGCCACAATAGAAGCCAATTGGCTCAATATCTGATCTGGAGTCCCTTAACCGCTTACTAACGGTATACTGTAAATATACAGTGGCAAGGTGGCTGTGCTGCACAGAATCACGTACCTAGTACCTGCACTTCCAGGTCTGGAGCACGTGCTGCTGACAGCCCGCTCCAGCATTGATTAGACACAGCGGCAGCTGATCGGCAGGTACAGAAGACTCTGTCCACCAGGACTCGCCGATCATCTGGTACACAGTCAGAACGGCAGTCTGCCTATGTAAGCAAGGCAGATCACCGTTCTGTCAGTACAGAAGACATAGATCCTGTGTCTCTGCTAAGCAGGAGCACTGATCCATGCCTTCTCCAAGTTGAAGCGCCTCCCCCACAGTAGTAAAGCACTGGTCAGGCACATATTAAACCCTTTGATCACCCCTGATGTTAACCCCTTCCCAGCCAGTGTCATTAGTACAGTGATGGTGCATATTTTTTTTAGCACTGATCACTGGATTAGTGTCACTGGTCCCCAAAAATTGTCAAGTGTCAGTGCCCGACTGTCCGCTCAATATCGCAGTCCCGCTAGAAGTTGCTGATCGCCCCTGTCACTAGTAAAAAAGAAAAAAAAATATCCTAAAATTTGTAGGCGCTATACCTTTTGCGCAAACCAATTTATATACACTTATTGGTATTTGTTTATTTTTTTTACCAAATGTATGTTGCATAATACATAGTGGTCTAAATTGATGAAGAAGTTAGATTTTCTCTATTGTCCATTGACAGACACAGCTCTTAATGCTTCTTCACTATTGGGTTATGCGCCATCCACATGAGTAGACTAGGCAGTGAAAAGTTTTCACTCAACACGGCTATAGGGGCTGTCCCTCACGACATAACCCCCAGACACACTGTGCTCTCATATCAGTTTCTTGCTGCCTAGTGAAGGAGTAGGACCTAGGTTTCCTGCTGGGACTTCGGTCTCAGTTTTGTTTTTTTTTCCTTTAATAAAATATTAGGGGCATATCTCTGCCTTTGTTGTCCCAGAAGGTCGCCTTTCTGGTGGCTATCACTTCTGCCCGCAGAGTGTCTGCGTTGGCCGCGCTTTACTGCTGTTAGCCTTATTTGGTCATTCATAGAGATAATGTTGTTCTCCGACCTAATCAATCTTTCCTTCCTAAGGTGGTGTCTGCTTTCCACCTCAACGAAGATTTTATTTTACCTTCGCTCTGTCCTAAGCCTAAGCATTGCAAGGAATTTGCCTTACAGTCTCTGGATGTGGTTCGGGTGATCAGGGTTTACCTGTTGGCCACAGAGCCTTTTAGGACATCTGATTCTCAGTTTGTCCTTACTGAGGGATCTCGTAAGGGTTCAGCTGCTTCTGCTGCAACCATGTCCAAATGGCTCAGGCAGACAGTTGTTCAGGCCTATTCATTGCCGGGTCAGGTTCCTCTTTTCCCTGTGAAGGTTCATTCTACTAGAGCGCTGAGTGCCTCTTGGGCTTTTCGCCATCAGGCATCTGTTACTCAAGTGTGTAAAGCTGTGATTTGGTCGTCCGTACATACTTTTACAAAATTCTACAAAGTAGATTTATTGGCATCCTTGGATGCCTCCTTTGGCCGCAAGGTTTTGCAGGCTGCTGTTTCAAAGAGACTTGGTTTCTCTGTCGCTCATTGACAGACGCAGTCCTCTTGATTAATATCAAATTGGGTTATACTGCCCTCTACAGGAGTAGGACACAAGGCAGAAGGAAAACGTTCTGGCCACACCTTAGGGGCAGTCCCAGAGGGTATATCCTCTCTCTCTCTGCTACAGGATGTTAGTTTTTTTCTGTCTAGTCAGGAATAAGGATCTAAGTTCCTTGCTGGGATCTTTGGTCCTGGCAAGATTTTTTTTTTTTTAGAAAAAAAATTTAGGCAGCTTTTTTCTCCAGTGTTCCTGTGAGATCTTCAAGCAATTATGCTGGAGCTGGGCGACGGGCTGGATTTTGAGATCCAGTGGTCACCCCAGTCAGCCTACGAGCGCGTGCAGGCCCTAGCTCCGCGCTGGGTCGGCCGCGACATAGTCCCACTGGACAGGGACTGGCCCTGCGAGTTAAACGTCTCGCCGGGACGCCGACGACCAGTTGGAAACTGAGTCGCGGCGTCCGTATTGGTCGACAGCCCCCCCACCTCAGTGGAGAGGGGTTCTGTCAGGAGTTGACGCCCGCCTGTTCCGGTATGGTGAGTAAAATGTTCCCCCTCTCCCCCTGACGGGTTTGTGGGTGGACGCGGGCCCCTCCCTGGGATGATCGGACCCTCAGGATCCTGGGTCCCCCCTCTATCCTATAATAGGTGTCACAGATCCCCCTCTTGAGGGTGATTTGGTGAATAAGAACCAGGAGGCTTGGTTTGGGAGCTGATTATCGGAGTCACTGTATGAGTGGGCACTGTAAAGGGACATGACTGAAGTCAGTGGCTGGCATTACTGTTAGGATGGCCATGTAAGAGGGTGATATGATCCTACCTTATACATAACGTTGCAATACAGGCCGATGCCTGTGCCTGGACTACCGCCATCCGCCGCCGCCATCCTCCCGCAGGCCGCACAGGCCGATGCCTGCCTTCCGCAGGCCGCACGATGTAGCAGGCCGCTGCCATCTTTCCACAGGGGCCGCCGCCATCCTCCCGCGGGGCCGCCATCTTGGCGTAGCCCCGTGTCTCCGGCATGGGGGCGGCCATTTTGGAGATGACCCGCTACCTCGAGGAGTAGCATGGGAAGCGCCGGAAGGCGTGTAAAGGGGCAGAGCCGCCTCCTTTACCCGGGAAAACGATCCAAAAGACTTCCTGTCTGTAAGAGACAGCGCTGAGAGCAGGTTGATAGAAGCTTCTGTGCATCAGGTGGTGAGCCCTTGGGGTCTCTCTCTCTATCTCTGTGGGGTCCAAAGCAGGTAACACTGAGGGGCGCTGTTGTGCTGGGAGATTACAAAAAAAAAAAAAGATTTTTTCTTTGCAATTATTTTTTGTTTGCTGGTAAGTGTCTTGGATTAATCATGGACCCTGCCACACATGTATCCCCACCTGATCCCCCTCGAGGTGGCCGCAGGACCCTCCAGTGCCCCACTTATGATTGATGCATTAACAGCAGTTTTGGAGTCTTTGGTATCCCGGGTGGAGGTGGCCTGTCAGGGACGGGGGGCAAGAAAGCGGCCCCCGCCTACCCCTATTTCATCGGACACTTCAGATACGGATTCTGAGCTTGTCACTGCAGCTGCAGGTCCCTCTTCTGGGGCTGCTGTCTCGGGTACGGTCTCCTCAGACAGTGAGGAGGACGTTTCTGCCTCCGCCATAGCGCAAGAAGAAGCGTTGGTGGACGCACTGGTCATGTCTGTCCGGGAAACCTTAAGTCTTGAGGTTACACCGGCAGAGGTAGCTGACACTGAAATTCCCTTTGGTACCAGCAAGCCTACCAAAATGGCAAAGGTTTTTCCCTTGCCCAAATGTTTTGGTAATCTAATTAAAGAAGAATGGGATTGTCCAAAACGAACCCCTGCTATTTCCAAACGCATTGCTAGGCGCTATCCGTTTGAGGAATCCCTCCTTAAAAAATGGACGGTACCACCAGTGGTGGACTCACCGATTTCCAGACTAAATAAAGCCACTGTTATCCCGTTGGAGGACGCTCCGTCCTTTAGGGATCCGGTGGATCGAAAAGTGGAAGCGGAATCCCGCTCCATTTTTTCCCTGATAGGGTCAACATTTAGGCCAGTGGTTGCCATTGGTTTAGTTTCACAAACATTGACAGAATGGACCAAATTGTTACGCCGTAACATAAAGGGGAGAAGTATCCCCCCGGCAGTATCAGATTTGCTGGAGCAGATTATACAAGGGCTACAGTTCATCTGTGACGCCACTCCCTTGCTAGGGCGTGCATCGGTTTCAGCAGTGGTCCTCAGACGCGTGTTGTGGTTAAAGTGCTGGTCGGCGGATCAAGGTTCCAAAAAAGCTTTGGCTAATCTCCCTTTTCAAGGGGATCACCTGTTTGGGGCCACCTTGGATGAGATTATAAAGGATCTCACTGGGGGCAAGAGCACCTTTTTGCCACAGACTGCTAAGGGTAAAGGACCTCGTAACAGGCGAGGACCTTCCTTTTCCGCTCATAAAAAGTTTGTTCGTTCCGCTGGGGCGGGCGATAAGGGGAAGCCCTCCAAAGCCCCTTCAGGGGGTTTCAAAGGGCGCTGGTCGGGTAAACAAAAGTCCGGCTCAGCCAAACCTGAAGATAAGACCAATACAGCCTGAAGGTGCGCCCCCACCCATCTCTGGGATGGGGGGACGTCTTCACCGGTTTCCGGATACATGGCTTTCCAGAATCCCAGACAAAGGGGTTCGCGAGGTCATACGGTCGGGATACAAGATCGAGTTTCGATCACTTCTACCGGTGCGATTCTTCCCTTCCAACAATCGACTATCTCCGGATCGCTTAAAAGCTTTGCAGGGGGCAGTAATGGACTTGATGCAACAGGAAGCGGTAGTTCCCGTTCCTTGAGCAGAACGTTTTCAGGGGTTCTATTCAAACCTATTCACAATACCCAGAAAGGAGGGCAAGGTGCATCCAATTCTGGACTTAAGAGCACTCAATCATTTAGTCCGGATACAAGTATTCAAGATGGAGTCCATCTGAACAGATCAGCGTTTTCTTCACTTTTCCCAAAGATCATTCCTAGCTCCCACCAGGAGATTGAACTATTTGGGCCTAACTTTGGAGAAATCCTTGGCAAGGGTGTGTCTCCTTAAGGAGAAGCTCCGGAAGATTCAGTGAACGATTCGGGTGTTACTGTCCGTCAACTGGCCTTCCCTTCGGACTTGCATGAGGATCCTGGGACTGATGGTGGCCTTCTTAGAGGCAGTACCGTATGCCCAGTCTCATACCCGAATTCTCCAAAAGGAGATTCTTTTCAAATGGAATCGGAATCCCGATTCTCTGGCCAATTGGATCCGGTTGAGCGAGCCGACCAGGGAGTCTCTGGTCTGGTGGCTTCAGTCTCCGATGCTCAGCCAGGGGAAGTCATTTCTTTCGATAGAATCCAGGTTACCGATAAATGTATTGGAACTGAGAGCGATCAGACTTTGTCTGATTTACTGGACCGAGCAGCTCCAGGGCAGCCCAGCTCGGATCCAGTCGGACAATGCCACGGCCGTGGCTTAGGTCAATCACCAAGGGGGCACCTAGAGTGTCCTGGTGGCCATCGAAGTGACCAGCTCGTGCTCAAGCCCACTACTGCGTCAAAGTACCCCATTATCAGTAGGTCCTACACTATCCATGAAAAAGAGATGAATCCAGCCCTTCTAACCCTTGGAGACAACACTCCTTGCTGGGAAAAATGTGCAAATGCACTACAGGGGACTCCTCCTATATCCATTTGATGGTGGACACTGATTGAGTACAGGTGTATGTGGGGGGTGGGGAGGGCTGCTCAACCTCGATAGTCTGGTCAGACCGAATACATAATAAACAGGCAAAAAATTTGGGGGAGCATACCCATGTATTTCCAAAGCTGCTGCAGCTATGAACCAAAAGACATGTATATTAAAAAAGAATAGCGCGCAAATGCAAAAGAAATTACTACCAAATCTGAAGAGAGTCCATAAATAAAAATGGGGGTTTGGTCCCACCATATGGCCATATCGTGCTCAAGCCCACTACTGCGTCAAAGTACCCCATTATCAGTAGGTCCTACACTATCCATGAAAAAGAGATGAATCCAAGGGTTAGAAGGGCTGGATTCATCTCTTTTTCATGGATAGTGTAGGACCTACTGATAATGGGGTACTTTGACGCAGTAGTGGGCTTGAGTACGATATGGCCATATGGTGGGACCAAACCCCCATTTTTATTTATGGACTCTCTTCAGATTTGGTAGTAATTTCTTTTGCATTTGCGCGCTATTCTTTTTTAATATACATGTCTTTTGGTTCATAGCTGCAGCAGCTTTGGAAATACATGGGTATGCTCCCCCAAATTTTTTGCCTGTTTATTATGTATTCGGTCTGACCAGACTATCGAGGTTGAGCAGCCCTCCCCACCCCCCACATACACCTGTACTCAATCAGTGTCCACCATCAAATGGATATAGGAGGAGTCCCCTGTAGTGCATTTGCACATTTTTCCCAGCAAGGAGTGTTGTCTCCAAGGGTTAGAAGGGCTGGATTCATCTCTTTTTCATGGATAGTGTAGGACCTACTGATAATGGGGTACTTTGACGCAGTAGTGGGCTTGAGCACGATATGGCCATATGGTGGGACCAAACCCCCATTTTTATTTATGGACTCTCTTCAGATTTGGTAGTAATTTCTTTTGCATTTGCGCGCTATTCTTTTTTAATATACATGTCTTTTGGTTCATAGCTGCAGCAGCTTTGGAAATACATGGGTATGCTCCCCCAAATTTTTTGCCTGTTTATTATGTATTCGGTCTGACCAGACTATCGAGGTTGAGCAGCCCTCCCCACCCCCCACATACACCTGTACTCAATCAGTGTCCACCATCAAATGGATATAGGAGGAGTCCCCTGTAGTGCATTTGCACATTTTTCCCAGCAAGGAGTGTTGTCTCCAAGGGTTAGAAGGGCTGGATTCATCTCTTTTTCATGGATAGTGTAGGACCTACTGATAATGGGGTACTTTGACGCAGTAGTGGGCTTGAGCACGATATGGCCATATGGTGGGACCAAACCCCCATTTTTATTTATGGACTCTCTTCAGATTTGGTAGTAATTTCTTTTGCATTTGCGCGCTATTCTTTTTTAATATACATGTCTTTTGGTTCATAGCTGCAGCAGCTTTGGAAATACATGGGTATGCTCCCCCAAATTTTTTGCCCATCGAAGTGACCAGCATCCTTCGTTGGACGGAACGGTCTGTTCCGGCTCTCTCCGCGGTATTCACTCCGGGGGTGGAAAATCGGCAGGCAGATTATCTCAGCCGTCAGATTCTGGATCAAGGGGTATGGCCTCTTCATCCAGAGGTATTTCACCAGCTGTGCCTTCATTGGGGCACCCCGGAGGTGGATCTGTTGGCAGCTCGGCTCAACAGGAAGGTGCGGAGATTTGTAGCCTGCTCCCGAGATCCTTGAGCGGACTCAGCAGACGCGCTGGTCGCCCCGTGAGGACAGTATCAGCTACTGTATGTCTTCCCTCCTCTCAAGTTGCTGCCAAAACTTCTTTGCAGGATAGAGGTGGAGGGAATTCCAGTTATCCTGGTAGCCCCGGACTGGCCTCGTCGACCCGGGTACGCCAACTTGGGCAGGCTGGTCACGGACGCTCCTTGGAGACTTCCTCTCAAGGAGGATCTGCGGTCTCAGGGACCGATCTTCCATCCTGCTTTACAATCGCTGGCTTTAACGGCCTGGCTATTGAGACTCAGGTGCTGAAGGACAAAGGATTGTCAACTTCAGTTATTCCTACTTTAATTAAAGCAAGGAAAGCGACTTCCAGAAAAGTCTATCATCGCACATGGAGGTCTTATATTGCGTGGTGTGAATCCCTTGGATTTCCTCCACGTGCCTATTCGGTGACCCGAATCTTGGCTTTTCTGCAACAGGGGGTTGAGCAGAAGCTGGCCTTGAGTACGGTCAAGGGTCAGGTTTCAGCGTTAGCAATTTTCTTTCAGAATCCTTTGGCTACCCATTCCTTGGTGCGGAATTTCATCCAGGGGGTGCGGCACTTGGCTCCGCCAGTGCGTGCGCCCTTACCGCCCTGGGATCTTAATTTGGTGTTGTCGGTTCTTCAGAAACCTCCCTTTGAAAATATTAGGGAGATTCCCTTGCTTATGTTATCCCAGAAGGTGGCCTTCTTGGTGGCCATTACTTCTGCACGCAGAACTGGCCGCATTATCTTGTCGTTCCCCATATCTGGTGGTCCATAGGGATAAGGTGGTTCTTCGTCCGAATCCATCCTTCCTTCCTAAAGTGGTTTCAGAGTTTCATCTGAATGAAGATATTGTGTTACCTTCCCTGTGTCCTAAGCCCAGTCATCCTCGGGAATTTGCATTACATTCCTTGGATGTGGTTCGGGCAATCAGGGTATACTTGAAAACTACGGACTCGTTTCATAAGACGGATTCACTTTTTGTGATCACGGATGGCCCCAAAAAGGGGTTGCCTGCATCTGCCGCGACTATCTCCAGATGGATCAGACAGACGGTGGTACAGGCTTATTCTATTAAGGGTCGGAATCCTCCGTTCCCTGTTAAGGCGCACTCCACTCGGGCGCTTAGTGCTTCCTGGGCCTTCCGCCATCAGGCGTCAGTGGTCCAGGTTTGCAAGGCGGCTACCTGGTCGTCGGTTCATACCTTTACAAAATTTTATAAAGTTGATGTGTTGGCATCGGCGGATGCCTTTTTTGGCCGCAAGGTTTTGCAGGCCGCAATTTGAGGAGACCCTTGGTCTACCTCGAGGGGTTTTTTTCTGTTGGGTTTTCAGTTGAGTCTCATCCTTTTGTCTGATGAGCCTTTAAAACTTCTAGTTGGCACCGGTGGGGCCTTCTAGATTGGATTTTGATTTCTGTTATCCCACCCCTCATTTGTGGCACTGCTTTGGGACGTCCCAATTTGATATTAATCAAGAGGACTGCGTCTGTCAATGAGCGACAGAGAAAAATGGATTTTTGTAAAATCTTACTGTAAAATCCTTTTCTCTTAAGCTCATTGACAGACGCAGTACCCGCCCCTCTACTTTTGAGTTGGGTTGGGTTAAATTCTCTGACACTGCTTTGTGACATAACTAACATCCTGTAGCAGAGAGAGAGAGAGAGGATATACCCTCATGGACTGCCCCTAAGTTGTGGCCAGAACGTTTTTCCTTCTGCCTAGTGTCCTACTCCTGTAGAGGGCAGTATAACCCAATTTGATATTAATCAAGAGGACTGCGTCTGTCAATGAGCTTAAGAGAGAGGATTTTACAGTAAGATTTTACAAAAATCCATTTTTTTCTCTATACGGGGTTGAATTTTTGTTTTGGGGGTAAGCTCCTCTTGGTACGGGTTGAGCTTTTTGTAATCCAGTTGGCTATGTTTTTAGCCCTGGAAATACGTTAACCGTTTTGGTTGCGTTCTTTCCACCCCTCATGCCTATACTGCTTGGGACGTCCCAATAGTGAAGAAGCATAAGAGCTGTGTCTGTCAATGGACAATAGAGAACTGAATTTTTGTAAGAACTTACCGTAAAATCCTTTACTCTGAAGTCCATTGACAGACGCAGCACCCGCCCCTCTCTTTTGGGGAGGGTTGTCTTTTCACTGCTTGCTACGAAACTGATATGAGAGTACAGTGTGTCTGGGGTTATGTCGTGAGGGACAGCCCCTATAGGCGTGTAGAGTGAAAACTTTTTACTGCCTAGTCTACTCCTGTAGATGGCGCATAAGTGTTGCGTCTGTCAATGGAGAAATGGATTTTACGGTACGTTCTTACAAAAATCCAGTTTTTTTTTTGTGTTTTTTTAGCAGAAAGTAAAAAATATATATATATATATATATATATATATATAATATATATATTATATTATTTTTTTTTTTTTTTTTTCTCGAAATTTTCAGTATTTTGTTTACACTACAAAAAATGGAAACTGCGGAGGTTATCAAATACCATTAAAAAAAAGCCCTGTTTGTGGGGAAAAAAATACATGAATTTTAAGGTACAGTGTCGAATGACTGCAATTGTCAGTTGAAATACGGTGCCGTATTGCAAAAAATGGCCTGGCCATGAAGGGGGGGGGGGGTAAACCTTGAGGTTAATGAACTCCAAGGATTATACAGGAAGTTGATCAATTTCCTATTGTAATAATAGGAAAGGAACACTTGTTATGCAAGGCAACAATCTATGCTGAATCTCCAAAATAACTGAGAAAGAGTTGAATATTCCAATGACACCCTGAATGTGTCGAATATAAGATTCTTTTTTTTTTTTTTCTCAGTCCAGACATTTTTATACTATATAATGGGCATGAAAACGCAAATTGACTTGTTATAAATCTGGATCCCCTTCAATGCAACTTGGAGTATTAAAGCAGTGATCAAGCTGTGCTTGAATAACGCAAACTGTTATATTTGAAATAATAATAAAATAATAAACCTGAAATAGCACATCTTGTCTTTTGACGCATGTACAGATATGGGCCTAGGCTATGCAGCCGCAAGCATGCAAAGTGCTGTAACCCATCACCGCTAAAAACATGTTAACTTCTCTACTACCTACTTTAAATAGAAGTCTTAGTTTGAAATTATATCTGGCTAATAATTTTTGCTTTTGCAGTTTTTTTTGTGCGGCTTTCTAAAATCTTTAGTTATCCATGAAATATCACTTAATCCCTTTTGAGGAAAAAGCCTTTAACACCCTCTGTACATGTTTTGAGTGTAGTGAAAAATAATGTAAAGGAAAGTGGCATGAGCAGTTAATGCAACTCAATCTACCTGCATTTGCTCATTGGAACTACAATCTAATCTGCTGTTCTTTTAATGTGTTTAGTGTACATTTAAATCCCTACCGCAGCAGGCATCCTTTTTGATTTCTTCTGACCCCATCTGCAAAGGGACATAAAGAGTTATCAAGCACGCCAGAAGTTTAGATGCTTAAGTTGCATGTGGATGACATCAGCTGCTTCCAGGCAGGGCTATTGTGTGTGCAGTTTGGCACAGCAGTCAGGATTCAGAGTACACGCATGCTTTTGGCAGAGATTCGTCCCTCCTCCTTTGCTTTCTTTCTTTTTTTTTCTTTGAACTTTTTATTATCTTGGGGGTTTGGATATTAACATGTGGGTGGTCATAAAACATATTTTTTCTGGGGTGGGAATTTCTTTTTTTTTTTTTTTTTTTTTTTTTTTTTTTTTTTATAAATGCTTAAAAAAAAAATCTGGGAAGTCTGCAAGAGTGTGTGGGAAATGATTACATCAGTCAGAGGAGAACTACGATTGGTCTGCAAAATGTGGTTTGATTCACAACCTAAAAGATTGACTGTGTAACCCTTTGAGAGGAGGTCTGGAAGAGTTGCCTGCCTTTCCCCAGGAACAGTGCCATGTAAGACTGGCTACGTGACAGGTACAGTACAGTAATCCGTTGACACTGTGTATTCTACCCTGAGTGTGCAGCTTTTAGTCTGCAAGAGGGGCCTGGAAAGCAAAAAAGGAAAAATATAAATATTTCAAGAGGCAATCTAGACTTAAAATGCCATCTTGTTCTCCTGATTGCTGCCTTTTACATGCAGTAGAGGTAAGATTTTTCATATTAAAATTCTCCTGATGGTATCTTCATTAGTTTGTGTTTCACTCGCTACACTGAGTGCATTAATATATATAATATATGCACTTGTATATTCATCTAAATATTTATGTATGTAGTACATATATCATCTTTGTTTTGAACCCATTTGAGATCATCCTTGTGCACAAGTTTAAATCCTCTAAAAATTATTTAACACATCTTTTAATGTGCGTGTGCATGTGTTTCACATTATAGCTTAGGCAACCTTCTCCTTGTAGACATATGTGTATGTAGAATATGGGCATTTTTAATAGATCTAGATGTAGAACTCTGCAAACGTGTAAGACTTTCCTGGGTGCCAGTTATCATAAATATGATCTTGCAAAGGGAAAATTATATAACAGACGTGCATTTCAGCATAAGCAGAACAATATACAGTATGTGCTCTGTAAGCACAGGACAGAGTTGGATTTAGGTTGGCCATGTAATTGAAAAAGCTAGAGTCTAGAAATGTGTAAGGAAAGCATATTACAATTTTAAGTGATGCAAAAAAATATATTTTTTATTTTTTTTAGGTTGTAATTTCTATGACATGAGTAATACAATGGATGCTCTTTAAATCTTTCTTGCAAAAAAATCTGATCTGTACCTTTTTTTTCTAGTTCAACTTTTTAAATAAGAATAAATGCCAAGGGTATAACCAGTTTTTAAACACTCAGCCTTTTTAGAAAGTTGAAAAAGTAACAAAAGATTCACTTATTACTGCAGCGCAAAGTGATAGTACAGCTTAATTAGTTCACAGGATTCTAAAGTTTCACCCATAGTGGTAGCATGATATGTTCTTAGCACAATGACCTCAGTGAGGCAGAAGACAAGGCAAGGTTATTGTTTAATGCATTGTGATAGAACATCAAGCTATTAAGTGTGTCCTTTATGTTACAGGTTGTTAAAGTCTTTAGTGAAGATGGGACAAGCAAAATGGTGGAGATTCTAGCAGACATGACAGCCAGGGACTTCTGCCAGCTGCTGATTTACAAAAGTCATTGTGTGGATGATAACAGCTGGACGCTGGTGGAGCACCACCCTCACCTAGGATTAGGTAGGGAATGGTCAAGGAAGGTGATCAAGATGTAATACTGCTATATTTTGTTTTACTGGACTTCTACAAGCTAGGCCTACTCCTATGCAGGTTTTATATTTTGCTTTATGCTTACATATAGTGTACTTACAATAGTATAAAAAGTAACCATTACACATTACCCAAAGAATATTTTCTCTGGCAATTATATGATCAAGTTTATAGTTCTGAATTGGACAATATTCCCCAAAGAATGTGGTGGTGCACTTTCACTTTTCTGAGACTATACAGTAACAGGCAAAGAGAAAAAACAGCATTTTTGCTTGCACATGATTGGGTGATGCAAGCCAGAAGAGCTTCACCTCATTTGCTAAGCTATGGTGAAAATTCCTATGAAAAGTGCAGCTTCCCTTGTTCAGTTAATTTGACCTGTGTAAATCAACCCCACTGTGTTCAAATGGTGGTCACTCCATATACAGCAACTACCTTAATGTAAAATTTATTATTACCATTATTGGGTAGATACACAAATAAGATCTTTAAATAGTTATATTGAACAGGAATATATTGCTGGCTTACACTTTGTAACCACAAACTGTTATGTATCATCATTTTTATTTATTTTTTTGTTACCTGTTGTGAAAATGTGAAAGTCAAATTAAGTTGTGGATTAAACTATTTAAAATCTAATTAGCAAACTTTAAAGGCTATTATAACAACTTCAGAGGGATTGGGGACATCGCCAAAGCTTATAGGTTTTTTCTTCAGTCTAGTGATAAAATTGCTGAATTCCTATTATAGTTAATAAGCAATGTTTAGCTTTTCAGTTTTTGAACTGCCTTTTCTGATGCGTTTTTTTAGCTGTAAGGAACAAAAAACATAATTTATAGAACATAATTTATAAAATTGTTACCGAAAGCAGTGCACATTTCTTAGAACTACAGAGTAGCTTTAACTATTTGGTTGAAAATATTTACTTTGGAGTTGCATTTAGCTTACTTGGCTGAGAAGGAGAAAGCAAAAGCTCTAGTCAACATGCTTTTTATCTGTTTTGTTGTGGGTTTTTTTGTTTTCTTTTTGTGGGAGAGATGTCATTCTGTAAACACTAGACTTTATTTTTCCTACTAAAATGTATGTTCCTAAATTACACATGCTGCAGTGCCAAATATCGCAATAGTACACAGAAGCTGTATTGATAATGGCTAGAGCTGGCACTGATGGACCAATGCCTAAGGCAACAAGCCTTAATGTACACATCGTGCTATTTTGTGGCCAAATTTATCAAGAGAAATGTAGGGGGAATGGTGTTTGGGGAAGTTACAAGGAAGGAAACCTGAAACCATCAAGTTTTTCCCTAGACTAGTTTGCTTCTGATTTGGAATTGGGGACAGAAGTATGCTCAACAGTGGATGGGGGAGAGGGGGGGGGGGCACAAAATGCCCAGCACTGGTGGTAAGTGAGAAAGTGTAGTCTTGCTGCTTGATGGCGTAAAGCCAATGGCGTAGCGTGGGTTGTCAGTGCCCGGGCAAGGTAAGTAATTTGTGCCCCCTACACAAATCTACTAGACCACTACACAGACCTACCTTATTCCTACACTGACCTACCTGATTACTATACTGACACCTACAGACCTACCTGACCACTACACAAACCTACCTGACCACTACACTACAGCTATCTTATTCCTACACTAACCAACCTGATCACTACACTGACCTACCTAATTTCTATACTGACACTTACACTGGCCTACCTGACCACTACACAAACCTACCTGACAATTACACTGACCACTAAACAGACCTGTTTCCTGCACTAGCCTGCCTGATCACTATACTGACACCTACAGAGACCTATCTGACCACTACAGAGACCTACCTGATTCCTACACAAACCTACCTGATTACTATACTGACACCTACAGAGACCTATCTGACCACTACAGAGACCTACCTGATTACTATACTGACCCCTACACTGACATTCCTGATTCCTACCCTGACCTACCTGACACCTCCACTGTCCCCTACACTTACACCCCAACAGTGACACATACACTGGCCCTCCTTCACTGACCCCTACACTGACCCCAACCACTCACTATCACCCCTTCATTGACCCCTACACTAACACCTACACTGACCCCCCCACCCCCCTGCGGGCATGGTACAGGGGAATGCAGGGCTGTGGGCATGGTAATGGTACAGGAGAATGCGGGCATGGTAATGGTACAGGAGAATGCGGGGCTGTGGGCATACAGGAGATGCAGTGCTGCGGGGATGGTACAGGTGTACCATCCCCGCAGCACTGCATCTCTTGTAGTATGCCCGCAGCCCCGCATAATGGCAGGTAGTGCGGCTGTGGAGGAGCCTCACTTACCTGTTCCTGAGGCGCCATAGATTTTAAAATGGTGCCGCCCGGCAGCAACACGTCATTGCACATGCGCCGCCGCTCGGGAAAGCTCGTATACGTTCGGCTATTCCCAGGAATAGCCAAACGTGTACGGCCTCTCCCGAGCGGCGGCGCATGCGCGGTGACATGTTGGTGACGGGCAGTGCCATTTTCAAATTTAAGTCGCCTCAGGAGCACGGTTGGCCCGGTGTTCCGTTAGAAAAAAAAAAAACTTAAACCGGCCGCGTAGTGACAGTGGCGGGGCTGTGAGATACGCCCCCCGGATTTTACGCCCTGGGTGGCTGGCCCCCCCAGCACCCCTCACACTACGCCACTGGGTAAAGCTGAAGCATTGGTATCATTGTGGAACATCAGATTTAGTAAATTACCTACCTGACCATGCTCTACAGCCACTGTCAGAACAGCTGCTGCTGGGATTGATATTTTTGATTTGTACGTGAATTTAGATGTACTGTACTTTGGGGTTCTACCTACAAGTAAATAGGATGTACTCACTAGATCAATATTTTACAAAGCCAAAAGTGTATGTAAAGTCAAAAGATTTTTTTAAATTAGGACCGTAGGTAAGGTATTCCTCCTTGGGACTCATTTTGCATTACTGCTGTGCATGAATGAGTAGCAGTGCACTGTGTCCCACAACTTTTTTTTTTTTTTTTTTTTTTTTTTATAAGCAAGCATTCATATAAAAAAATGCCAAAAAGGCTATTCAATAAAAATGTAAAGAATAGTAATGTGCAAAGTCTAATAACCTATAATGCCCAATATATCAAGCAACTGAATAAACAAATTAAAGGAGTTTAGCGAGCCGATAAACCTAGATCTATATTCCAGACAAAGTTAATGAAAAAAAAATCTACAAAGCATGTATAATAAAAATAAAATAGGCAGACTTGGACTACAGTCTTTTTTTGTCACTTTTCTGCTTTTCTTTACATTAGGCTGCCTCAAGCAGTGGCAACAAACGACTCTTCATGCAGGATAGTGAGACTTGCCTAACTGCAAGTTTATTTTTTGTTTTTTTACCCCATAAGCTTATTGAATACAGAGCAGAAACATGTACAAAGAGCAAATGACTCCTGCGCTTGAGGGGTGGCCTTACGGCTGGTATCCTGAAAATGTGATTCAGGTCAAATTGTAGTAAATTCAGGCTGTGCTGCCACTCTCAACGGGTTGTGGTAACCCAAAGCAGATATGGACAGACGGCGCACCAGCCTAGCGCATTATCTTTAAAACAATTTATTGTAATAGACATGTATACACATTATACTCACAAAACGATTATGAAGCACGAGCAATGAGGGACCACCAGGGGTCTCCACTGGGCATCCTCAGCTGCCGCAGCCCGTGGAAGGATGTAGACCTCCAAAAAAAACGTTTACGCGTTTCGGGGTGTTTCCCTTCATCAGAGCTAGTCGGGGGAATGAATGGTAGGGCTTTTGTATATTCCAAAAGGTCACATGATCAAGTCCCAAAGCTCCACCCTTTTTGGCTGGGTCAAGAACAATATAAATGTAAAGAAGTATATTACTAATGACAATAAAAGCATAAAAAATATAAATGTATATAGAACCAATGCATATGCAAATAAATCAATAAAATATGATTACCACAACACATGACAATATGACCATGGAAGAGTCAGCCATGCAGAGTTGCCTGACATGGAACAAATATCTGACCCTATTACAGGGTTCTTACGGTCCTTGAAAACCTGGAAAAGTTATGGAATTTTGAGATGACACTTTCCAGGCCTGGAAAGGTCATGGAAAAGTATGATTTTAGAAATGTTTTGGAAAAGTCATGGAAATCTGGGGAGGAGCCGGGGGGAGCGGCGGGCAGCGGCGGGGGGAGCGGATGCTTAAAACTTTTATTGCAAATGTATTTTATTTTATGTGATTGTGCACATTGATTTCCGGGTCCGCAGCAGCCGAGGAGTAGATCATGCACTAAGCACCAATCGCTGGCAGCGGGGAGGGCCGGGCCGCGGTTTGCCTGGATGTGACTGGCCAGCAGCAGCAAACCAATCACAGGCGGCGGAAGCGTCACTGGAGGGCGGGCCACATGAACGTGATGATGCGGAAGGGGGCGGTAACCGTTTCAGTTACCGCACCCCCGCATCATCACGTTAATGCGGCTGGCAGGCTCTCCAGTGACGCTTCCGCTGCCTGTGATTGGTTTGCTGCTGCTGGCCAGTCACATCCAGGCAAACCGCGGCCCGGCCCTCCCCGCTGCCTGTCATTGGTGCACGATCATTTCCTCGGCTGCTGCTGGCCAGTGACCGACCTTAGGGCAAACTGCGGGCACCTACTGTACCAGTCCTACGGGAATGTTAAAAATAAATGTAAATAAATAATTAAGCATCCAATCCTGAGTCGCCTTTCTGTGAGAACTCTTTTCTGCCTCATGGGACTGTTAGGTTTGGCCTAAGAATAGTAAGCGCCGCATTTTGTCCAGCTGCACCTTCATGTCTGCCACCTGAACAGCTTTATTTGGGCAAGCAGGAGCACCACTGTTCTTTCTCCCAAAAGTGCCGCATTTGTGCACCATCAGATCTGTGCCATCCATACCAGTCTGCCTGCACCTCATGACTGTTGCTTGGGCCTAAAAGATTACTGTGCTGCATTTTGTGCATCTGACTGTCTGTGCCATCCATACCAGTCCGCCTGCACCTTATGACTGTCGCTTGGGCCTAAAAAGATTACTGTGCTGCATTTTGTGCATCTCACTGTCTGTGCCATCCATACCAGTCCGCCTGCACCTTATAATGACTGTGGCTTGGGCCTAAAAAGATTACTGTGCTGCATTTTGTGCATCTCACTGTCTGTGCCATCCATACCAGTCCGCCTGCACCTTATAATGACTGTGGCTTGGGCCTAAAAAGATTACTGTGCTGCATTTTGTGCATCTCACTGTCTGTGCCATCCATACCAGTCCGCCTGCACCTCATGACTGTGGCTTGGGCCTAAAAAGATTACTGTGCTGCATTTTGTGCATCTCACTGTCTGTGCCATCCATACCAGTCCGCCTGCACCTCATGACTGTGGCTTGGGCCTAAAAAGATTACTGTGCTGCATTTTGTGCATCTCACTGTCTGGGCCATCCATACCAGTCCGCCTGCACCTTATAATGACTGTCGCTTGGGCCTAAAAAGATTACTGTGCTGCATTTTGTGCATCTGACTGTCTGTGCCATCCATACCAGTCCGCCTGCACCTAATGACTGTCGCTTGGGCCTAAAAAGATTACTGTGCTGCATTTTGTGCATCTGACTGTCTGCCATCCATACCAGTCCGCCTGCACCTTACGTTAATCCATTTCTAAGCGGTTCTCAGGGTTTATGTTATGAAACCTTGTTACTGTGCAAGCGTTATTTAAATAAATATTTCATATTCCACTGTACACTACAAAGCTTGTCATTTATATTAGTAAAAATATGCTGGGTGTGACATAGATTTTCTTCTTATTTAACACGTATACATAGACATTTCATGAAACATGTCATGAAATATTTACGTGAAGTCATGGAAAAGTCATGGAATTTCATTGGTGAAAATGTGTATGAACCCTGCTATTACCTTGTGCGATCATAAATGCCATCCAAATGCAGCCACAGACTTAGTGTATGGTAGAAGAAATCTATCGAAATTCCCTGCTGTTCCTTGTATATGTTATATACTATGTTATAGTACATGTCAAATCTACATATGCCACAGTTTTCATATAGATTGGAGCCACAATGTCATAAGGAAGGGACCGACTGAAATGTAAACCATCAGTGCAGATACTGAGAACAGGATTATGTTGCTATTAGAATCATTACTGGAGTGTCCCTGTGTCTGGGGTCTTTGTGTCTCCGTTTCCGCTGATGTCCTATTGTGGATATCCTGTGTCATCCTGGATACTTCCTGTATACATAACTTCCGGTTTCTGTAAGGCATGCGGAAGTGACATAAAATGGTCTGTCAAGACAGATCTCACAATCCATGCTGCGCCATCTACCTGGCCCCAGCATGAATTGCATGCAGAACTTTAGCTGGAAATTTGGTTAGTTTCTACATAGATTCCAATTTTCAATATGCTGCATTGGGAACGGCATGATCACACTTACACTCATAGGGTGGCCAGATGGAGTCAAATAAAAATAAGCAATAATACAGTACAATATAATACATGTATATAAAAAAAACATATATAATGTGTGTGTGTGTGTGTGTGTATATATATATATATATATATATATATATATATATATATCAAATGGTAAAGGATGTTATATCTATTGTATACAAACTTGTTATAATACAATAAAATATACATGAAAGTGTGTGTGTATGTGTGTGTGTGTGTGTATATATATATATATATAATGTATGTATATGTGTGTGTGTGTGTATATGTATGTATGTATGTATGTGTGTATATATATATATATCATGCCTAAGGATGGGTTAAGATTATGTAACAGGAGAATTCCATAGAAAAATTACTAAAATAGAATTTCTCTATCGCTCATTGACAGACGTAGTCCTCGGTGATACAGCACCTTCGGGTTATGTTGCCTCCACAGGAGTAGGACTAGACAGGAAATGAAAAATGCTCTGGCCACACCCCAGGGGCAGTCCCCGAGGGTATATCCTCTCTCTCTCTGCCACAGCAAATCAGTTTTTTTCTGTCTAGTCAGGAGTAAGGACCTAGATACCTTGCTGGGATCTTCGGTCCTGGCAGGATTTTTTTCTTAGAAAATAATTTTTTAAGACAGCTTTTTTTCTCCAGTGTTCCTGTGAGATCTTCAAGCAAGAAAGCTGAACTGGGCGACAGGCGGGATGTTGAGATCCAGTGGTCACCCCAGTTCAGCCTACGAGCGCGTGCAGGCCATAGCTCCGCGCTGGGTCGGCCGCGACATAGTCCCACTGGACGGGGACTGACCCTGCGAGTTAAACGTCTCGCTGAAACGCCAAAGACCATGAGTCACGGCGCCCGTATTGGTCGACAGCCCTCCTACCTCGGTGGAGAGGGGTACTGTCAGGAGTTGGCGCCCGCCTGGTTCCGGTATGGTGAGTAGTATGTTCCCCCTTTCCCCCTGACGGGTCTTGTGGTGAACGCGGGCCCCTCTCTGTAATGGTAAGGATGGGTTCCCCTCTATCCTACAACACAGGTCACAGATCCCCCTAATTGAGTGTGATTTTTGTGTACAAAAAGCCAGGAGGCTTGGTTTGGGAGCTGACAATCTAATTGTAAAAATGTGTAAATGATTGTAGTCAGTGGCAGTACTAGAACTTTACTGTGATAGTATAAGGTATCCTACCTGTCAGTAGCCACAGGGCGATGTCTATACATGTATACTGCATTCCAGATCATTCCTCCAGCTAAGCAGATGCCTCCCGACGGCCACGGACCGCATACGGCCCGCTAGGGTCCGGTACCTCCGACCACGCTGACCACCATGAGGTTGAAGGGTTGTGAGGCCGAGATCCTTCTGCAGACATGTAGATCGCACGAGGCTGCCATTTTGGTGTAGCCTCGTGTCTCCAGCATGGGGGCGGCCATGTTTGAGGTGACTCAAACACCTCATGGAGCCAGGGGGAGGAGCCGGCAGGCGTGTTAAGGGGCGGAGCCGCCTCTTTTACCCAGGAAATAGGGCCAAAGACTTCCTGTCTGTAACAAGACAAGCACTGAGCAAGCTGATGAAAACTTCTGTGCATCAGGGATGAGCCTTGGGGTCTGTCTCTCTCTCTGTGGGGTCCAAAAAGGCAGGTAACACTGAGGGGCGCTGTTGCGACTGGGGGACACAAAAAAAAAAAAAAAAAAAATGTTTTTTTTTTACTTTGTCATTTTTTGTCGCTGGCAAGTGTCTTGTATAATCATTGACCCTGCCACATAGGTATCCCCACCTGATCCCCTCAAGGTGGCCGCAGGACCCTTCAGTACCCCACTTGTTTTTAATGCATTATCGGCAGTTTTGGAGTCTTTGGTATCCCGGGTGGAGGTGGCCTTTCGGGGACGGGGATCAAGAAGCGACCCCCGCCTACCCCTATTGTTTATCAGATACTTCAGATACGGATTCGGAACTGGTCAATGCAGTTGCAGGTCCCTCTTAGGGGGCTGTTGTCTCAGGTAATATCTCCTCAGCAGTGAGGAGCACGTTTCTGCCTCCGCCATAGCACAAGAGTGGTGGATGCACTAGTTGTGTCCGTCCGGGAAACCTTTAGTCTTGAGGTTACACCGGCAGAGGTAGCTGAAACTGAGATTCCTTTTTTGGTACTTGTTAGCCTACCAAAAGGGTGAAGGATTTTCCTTTACCCAAATGGGGTCGTTTAGAAACGAACCCCTGTTATTTCCAAACGCATGGCTAGGTGCTATCCGTTTGAGGAATTCCTCTTTGTAGGATAGACGGTACCACCTGCTGTCTTGCCACAGACTGTTAGGATAAAAAGACCTCGTAACTAACGAGGACCTTCCTTTTCTGCTCATATAGAGTTGTTCGTTCCGCGAGGGCGGGCGATAAGGCGAAACCCTCCAAAGCCCCTTTAGAGGGGTTTCAAAGGGCGCTGGTCGGGTAAACAAAGAGTCCGGCTCAGCCAAGCCTGAAGAATATAGCCTGATGCGCCCCTACCCATCTCTGGGGTGGGGGGGGGGGGGGATGTCTTCACCGGTTTCTGGAGGACACAGGATCGAGTTTCGATCACTTCCACCGGTGCGATTCTTCCCTTCTAACATTGAACGGTTTCAGGGGTTCTATTCGAACCTATTCACAATGCCCAGGAAAGAGGGCAAGGTGCGTCCAAATCTGGACTTGGGAAGAAATAGTCCATCCGTACAGTGGTGGCCTCCCTGCATCAAAGAGATTTCCTGGCGTCCATAGACATATAGGATGCCTATCTTTATATCCCCATCATCGCAGGACATCAGCGTTTTTTCGCTTTCCCAAAGATCATCCCTGGTTCCCACCAGGAGACTGAACTATCTGGGCCTAAGGTTGGATACATCCTGGGCAAGAAAGTTTCTCCTTGCTGGGAAACTCCAGAAGGTTCAGTCAACGATTCGGATGTTGCTGTCCGTCAATTGGCTGGGACTGATGGTGGCCTTCTTAGAGGCAGTACCGTATACCCAGTCTCATACCCGAATTCTCCTGAAGGAGATTCTTTTTTAATGGAATCAGAATTCCGATTCCCTGGACTATCGGATCCGGTTGAGCGAGCGGACCAGGAAGTCTCCGATGCTCAACCAGGGGAAGTCATTTCTTCCGATAGTATCCAGATTACCAATAAGGGTATCGGAACTGAGAGCGATCAGATTTTGTCTGATTTACTGGATCGAGCAGCTCTAGAGCAGCCCGATTCGGATCCAATCGCATATGGCCTCTTCATCCAGAGGTTTTTCCCTAGCTGTCCCTTCATTGGGACATCCCGGATGTGGATCTGTTGGCACCTTGGCCTAACAGGAAGGTGCGGAGGTTTGTAGCTCGCGCCACAATCCTCTAGCGGACGCAGCAGAAACGCTGATCGCCCCGTGGGGGCAGTATCCGCTACGGCATGCCTTCCATCCTCTCAAGTTGCTGCGGGAACTTCTTCGCAGGATAGAGGTGGAGGGAATTCCAGTTATTCTGGAAATTCCGGATTGACCTCGTCGAGCCTGGTACGCCGACTTGGCGAGGCTAGTCGCGGACGCTCCTTGGAGACTTCCTCTCAGGGAGGATTTGCGGTCTCATGGACCGATCTTCCATCTTGCTTTACAGTCGCTGGCTTAATGGCCTGGCCATTGAGACCCAGGTACTGAAGGACAAGGGAGTGTCAGCTTCAGTTATTCCTACCTCCAGTTAAAGCAAGGAAAGCGACTTCCAGCACATGGAAGTCTTCTATTGCATGGTGTGAATCTATTGGATTTCCCCCACAGACCTATTCGGTGACCCGAATTTTGGTCTGTCTGCAACAAGGGGTTGAGCAGAAACTATCCTTGAGCACGATCAAGGGTCAGGTTTTCGGCGTTAGCAATCTTCTTTCAAGAAACCTTTGGCTAATCATTCCTTGGTGCGGAATTTCATCCAGGGGGTGCGACATCTGGCTCCGCCAGTGTGCGCACCCTTACCGCCTGGTATCTTAATTTAGTGTGGTCGGTTCTTCAGAAATTTCTCTTTGATGATATTAATGAGATTCCCTTGCTTACATTCCCAGAAGGTGGCCTTCTTGGTGGCCATTACTTCTGTCTGCAGGGTGTCAGAACTGGCCGCATTATCCTGTCGTTCCCCAGATCTGGTGGTTCATAGGGATAAGGTGGTTCTTCTTCCGAATCCATCCTTCCTTCCTAAAGTGGTTTTCGTAAGACGGACTCACTTTTTGTGATCACGGATAGCCCTTGAAGGGGGTTGCCTGTGTCTGCCGCGACCATATCTACATGGATCAGTCAGACGGTGGTACAGGCTTATTCTATTAAGGGTCGGAATCCTCCGTTCCCTGTTAGGGCGCACTTCACTCGAGCGCTCAGTACTTCCTGGGCCTTTCGCCATCAGGCGTCAGTGGTCCAGGTATGTAAAGCGGCCACCTGGTCGTCGGTACATACCTTTACAAAATTTTATAAAATTGATGTGATGGCATCGGCGGATGCCTCATTTGGCCGCAAGGTTTTGCAGGCCGCAATTTGAGGAGACCGGTGGTCAACCTCGAGGGTTTTTTCTGTTTGAAAATTTTTTTGTTGAGTCTCATCATTAAGGATGAGCATTGTAAACTTCTAGTTGGCACCGGTTGGCCCTTCTAGATTTGGATTTGATTTCCATTTTCCCACCCCTCATTTGTGATACTGCTCTGGGACTTCCCGAAGGTGCTGTATCACCGAGGACTACGTCTGTCAATGAGCGATAGAGAAAAATGGATTTTTGTAAAATCTTACCGTAAAATCCTTTTCTCTCATTTCTCGCTCATTGACAGACGTAGTACCCGCCCCTCTGTTTTTGAGTTGGGTTGGGTTAAATTCTCTAAGCACTGCTTTTGTGACATAACTGATTTGCTGTGGCAGAGAGAGAGAGGATATACCCTCAGGGACTGCCCCTGGGGTGTGGCCAGAGCATTTTTCATTTCCTGTCTAGTCCTACTCCTGTGGAGGCAACATAACCCGAAGGTGCTGTATCACCGAGGACTACGTCTGTCAATGAGCTAAGAGAAAAGGATTTTACGGTAAGATTTTACAAAAATCCATTTTCTACTAGGAATCAGATGTAAGGTGTGCACAATGTAACTACGTATGTGGAAAAGTGCGCGTATGAAAGTAATAGTAATAATTACAATGGTAATGTTAACTGCATACGCATGAAGAATGCACACAAAAAAGTATATATAATATGTAAAAAATAAATGCTTGTGTGTAAGCACACCTACACCCATATACTCACGGACATATAATTATCTATGATAAATTTGGTATACCAGTGTAGCTGGCTAAACCCTGTGCATTTATTTGCACACTAATGGGCACATATATACATGAATACCTGACTTTATGTGCATATATGGAAAAGGAGAAGAAAAGGAAGGGAGAGAAGGGGGGAAAGAACCAGAAGCACTGGTTCAGACTGCTAAACTAGGTTGTGAACCTCAATGTCCTCATTCAGCCCTTTGGGCACCAAGCTGCCAAGGGTGAAGATCCAGAAGTTCTCACGCTTGCAAAGCTGCTGGAATCTTCTTCCCTTATCAAGTTCATCGGAAATGGCCTCAACACCAAAGACTTTCATGTGTCAGACTTTTGTGTGAACTGCCATCCAAGCCCACTATGTCCTGTGAACTGGCACGTGCCACAATTTATTACTCCACACCTGTAGTTCACCTTTTGATCAAAAAAGGAAAACCACTGGTGAGAAGTATTACCCAGAAATTTTATTGTTTTTGATATTTTACTGGGGACAATGAGGCTTCTAAGGTCACGTGGTTTCCTATATATAAAGCATGGTTTCTCTGGGATATGTTCTCCTAAAATGGGGTCTCTCTTGAGAATGTCCCAGTGCTTATGAATAATTTGTTGCATCTGCCAGGCTTTATTGTTAAATCTAGTACAAAAGTTTGTGCGTTTTTATTAGTAAAATTTCTACTGTTTGCAGTTTCAACACTTTTACTAGTGGTCTTTTGATCCCCCTGGCTGTCATACAGAATTAAATACTTATTAAACGCCTCTTCTATATGGGCATCAGTATAACATTTATCTGAGAACTTCTTTTTAAGGACGTTGCTTTGTTCTACATAATCACCTTTTAAAGTGCACGTGCTTTTGAACCTGCAAAATTGGCCAAAAGGTACATTCTTAATCCAACGCGGGTGATGATTGCTCTGTGTGTAGATAAGAGTTACCCGCGCTGGGCTTAAAATGGGTCCTCAAGAGAATAGACCCATTGTCTCCTGTCCTGAGTTCCAAATCCAAAAACACCAGGGATTCATTACTCAGGACGTGAGTGAATTGGATCCCAAATGGGTTGTTTTGGAAATGCTTGAGGAAACCATCTAATTGTGTATCTGAGCCATCCCATATGATCAACACATCATCTATGTATCTGGCATACAAAACCAGATGGGCTCCAAATGGGTTATGGGACCAAATGTGGTGTTCCCAAAAGCCCATAAAGAGGTTTGCATAGCTGGTTGCAAACCTGGCTCCAATGGCTGTACCTTGCGTCTGTCTGTAATGTTTTCCCATAAAAAAGAAATCATTGTGGGTTAGGGCGAATTCGATACGGTCTAGTAGGAATTGGGCCTGTTTGTGATGAAAAAATTGTTCACCACAAATGTAATGTTGCAAGGCTAAGAGGCCGAATTCATGTTTAATGGATGTACATCGAGTGACAGCCAGCGGTACCCTTCCTGCCATGTGTAATTGGATAACATCTCCAACATATGTCCAGAGTCCTTAACATATGAAGGAAGGCTCTGACCAGATCCTGTAGGTGATAATTAATGTAGCAGCCGAGATTACTCGTTAGACTTTCAATACCCGCTATAATTGGCCTCCCCGGGGGGTTTTTAACATCCTTGTGGACTTTTGGGATGTGATAGAAATAAGGGGTGGCTGGATGTTTCTTAAATAGAAACAGATATTCATCCTTGTTTAGCACTCCAAGGGGCGGCTGGATGTTTCTTAAATAGAAACAGATATTCATCCTTGTTTAGCACTCCATTGTCTCGGGCCCAGTCTAATGACGCTTTTCCACTGCATAGAACCGTACCGGCTCGGCACGCTTTTGTGCTTTTCCACTGCGGTACCGCATGGTATAGGGTCGGAACGGTTCGGTACGGTATGGTATAGGTTTGCTTTTCCACTGCATGGAACCGAACGGTACGGCTCTGAAAAAACAGTACCTACTCGATTGTGGTTCCAACAGGTACCAAACTGGTACCATATCTCACAATCCTTTGCATGCAGTCACTACTAGCCACTGATTGGTCAGAGAATCACACCCACCCCGTTGTTATCCCACCCACTTAACTTTAGTACTACTTTAGTGGAAAAGCAAACCTATACCGTACCGTTCCGACACTATACCATGCGGTACCGCAGTGGAAAAGCAAACCAGGCCAAGCAGGGCCGAGTAGAGCCGAGCCAGTACTAGCCGGTACTTGCAGTGGAAAAGTGCCATAATAGTCTTAAGTTCTTTTTGATAGGATACCACCGGATCTCCGGGGAGTGTCTCATATATGCTGCCATCACCCAAAATTCTCGAAGCTTCTGCCAGATATGCATCCCGGTCTTGAATCACAAGGCCCCCGCCCTTATCCACTTGTCTGATGACAATGTTTTTTTTTTTTCTTAATGGTTTCCAATGATGCATGTATGGAAGGGGCCCCTTTACATATTTTGCGTTGTCCCTGAATGGTGCAAAGTGCCCTAAACTCATTGAATACTACCTCATAGAAGGTAGGAATATAATTTCCTTTTGCCCAATAAGGATGAAAGGTGGAAGCGGGTTTAAAGGTAGAGTGCACCATTCCTATGGCAGACGGATCCAACAGGACGTTACTCCATGAAAAATTCAGGAAATATCCCTCTTCACTTTCAGGAAGCTGCCCCTCAGTGTAGAGATCTTCCAAAATGTCCAGGGCCGTATCGTCCTGTTGAGATATTGAGGAGGGGGCTATGGATTCCCTGTTCTATGGGGGCTATGGAATCTGTTTCATTTTTGAGAGCATAAAACTCGTTTTACAGTCAGGTTGCTGGAAAATCTGTTGAGATCAACAAATAACTCGAACAGATTAGGAGGATTGGGGGGGTGCAAAATTTAGTCCCTTTTTTTCAGGTCTAATTCTGACTCAGACAAGACACAACTGGAGAGGTGTTAGATTTTAATCGTGTTGAGGCCTTGTGTTATTACCTTCCTCTTTTTGTGTCTTTAATCCCCCCCTCTTACCCCTTCTTGTGGATTTCCTCATTTTTTCGAGTTGTGTGTGGTGTTGGATCTTGTCTGAATCTGGGCCGTGGGTGACTTGACACTCACAGCCCCCTGATCTAAAAAAAAGGTTCCTGTCTGTAGATGTATTGGTACTATTTGTCGACAAAGTGTCTGCAGGACAAGGTCTCTGAGGATTCGACGATGTAGAAGCCTCATCTGACTTGTTCTGCTCTGACCAATCTCCTTGGTTAGTACTACGTGTTTCTGATGCCCCCAACTTATTAGATGTGTTTCTAGTGTTAGTGGTGGTATTTATGGTCCTGAGCTGGCTCCCTTGTATGTTCGGGAGATATGTGGAATTCTTGGTGTTGATATCCCTGATGTTTGAACTCTTTTTTTGTGGATCATTGGTATATATTCCCTACATCTAATTGGGTGGTCTCGTGGTCCTGTCTATGTCCCCTATTTTTGGATCTAAATTTAGGGTTACGATAATTATAACCAGTATGCTGGTGGTTGGAGCGCTGGGGTGGATTCTCTGATAGCAGGATCCCCCAACCTTCCATCCCTGGATTGGTGGGCATAGCCGTTATTCCTGTCTCTGTTACGGATTTTCCTTTTCCAGTTAAACTCCCTCCCTTGTAGATAGTCCAATCTAACTCTCAAACTTGTCCGATTTTTTTTATTTTTTTATTTTTTGAGTTCGGTCTCAAAAGACATCATTTGATCATTCACTAGGACAAGCAACGGGGGATAGATCTGCCACATAGGTAAAGTATCTAGCTGTCTCCATCCCTAGTGAAATATGGAAAAAACAGAGGGAATTGTGGGACTTTGTGTGAGTGCAGCTAGATATATATATATATATGATTGTATTAAATGTCATGGAGATAGGATAAAATCCCAAATAGGGGACCTATAATGACCTAGCAACAAATCTGACATTCACAATCAATGAAGTAACATGAATCAAGAATAGATCATATATATAAAATTAATCTAGGCAAGAATAAATGCAATAATAATATACACAAAATCATTGTTACTAAATAACAGATTTATTGTGACAGCTTAGTCTCTGTAGGTACACAATCTTATAATATACATAAATCACTTAATAAGACCCAAACAATGGGGACCCACAGAGAGCTGACACATAGTTCACATATTAGATTCAAAATTCATAGCCTATAATATCACATCTATTGATATCAATAACAAGTCATGTTTTTAAAAAGTTCGCATAAACAAAAGCACATTAATAACATTTCAAAACTGATTATTCATGAGAGACAAATAAAATACGGGAATATATTCTTTGTAAATACATGATTTTTCATTTTGACAGACTTGTACATGATGGCTGAGTAATTGTAGGCTCGACGCGTTTCGTGGACCTCCGTCCACTCATCAGGAGCATAGGAACTAAATTGTATGTCTGAAAATATAAGTTTGGATATATATCAGAATAATGATATGAACACAGGGAGAAATAGGGATGTATATCAAAGTATATAAGGAATTGACAACTACCTTGAGCAGTGTCATGTCTACAAAAGTCCAATCCCAGAGAGGAGGTATAGGGCTGGGCCGAGATACGCCTGACCCGGGGCTGAGGCATGGATAACATCCAATAAAATGGGGAGGAGCATTGAAAGAGCAAAAAATGCCATATGGAAATGAAGAAATCAATAGGAAACCAGGCAAATAGTCAAAGAATGAAATCGTAAATAATTCGATATCAGTAGAATCTGGAAATATATAATAAGATAGACTTGATTTAGTTTTGATTCTTCTAATAAAATGAAAATATATTTTGTAAAGCGGAAAAAGAATGTGTCTAGATATAAGAAGAATTAGAAATTCTAAGTGATCGATAGGAGTCAGGAAGCCACCAGAGACTTGAGGATGTCACATGGTTGAAATTCAGGAAGGGGCAACAAAACAGCCTAAATTGCAGCAAAAGACCCACAGAACAAGAGTCCACTGACTCAGACTGCGAGCAGCAGGAGCACCTTTTTATAGCTGAAGCATGAATGGGCAGAGGCGCAAACCGTAATTGAGACGTTGAGAGCAACTTACGAAAAATAAATGTTTAATGGTTCAAGAACTTGCATGAAAAAAAATTGTAAATTAAATATTCAGTGAGAATATATAAATTCAATTACAATATTAATTGAAGTTGAATAAAAACAAACATGGGGAATACACTAAGGCAGGGCTCCACAAATCTCAGGTCGCTATGGCGACTAGAAATTGCATCCTGGCACCTGGGCTTTTGTCAGTAACCGCCCGGTGCCCCAGCTGCCATTACACGCTGGGCTGCAGGGTGGGTCTTGACCAGGAAGGAGGCGATTGTGTCCAGAGGCCCTACAAACATGCACAATGTGCATAGCTGGCCATCACCATGGGGAGAAAACGATTAGCAGCTGGCAGTGAGGATAGAATAGAAAGAGCAGCGGCCCCTGACATGGCAGGAGGAATGAGTGGCCAGCAAAGTTCATTCATGCTGGGGATCCCCAGCAGCCTGTCATCCCTGCTGCTGCCGCCACTCTCCCCTGATGTATTGCTGGAGCAAGCTCGGCTGAAGGAGTCTGCGGCCCAGCTCAGGGACATGGCAGCAGAGCACCCTGCTCTATTGCCGTAGCATGGCCGAGGTTGGCCACAGAAGGCAAAGGTAGGGGAGCAGGCGATGGGAGTGGAGCCGCTGACCATGCCACAGAACTGAGCCAGCAGGGAGCCTTCCCCACTGGCAGAGCACAATGATCACTGCTGACCGCTATAGCTTCCAGCAGTAATCGCACAAAAAAAAAAAAAAAAACACAGGCTGGTTTTACTGAAGTCAGTCGATGGATCAACTTCAGTACAACTAGCCTGCCCGTTGATGGGCCAAAATGTGGCCAGTTCCTGCTAAACCAGACTAATTTCGATCAGTCTGTTTTCAGCTTAAGGGGTCTTTTTTATAGATGGTTTCACTCATGATTCATTTCATATTGGATTACATGGGAAAAATGTAAAAGTTGTGTGTAATAAAGTATGTATACGGTAAATGGGATACAATAAATGGGTAATTACGATTTCATGCACAGACTTGAGAAGTGAGTTTTTTTTTTACGATCATACTTGCCTAGGTGGATGCAGCATCGGTCCCCCGCCGGCTTGAACACTGAGAACTGAGTGATCAAACACCGTCAATCGCTCGGTTCTGTCAGTCACCACTGTCTGCTCTGTCCCTCCAGCGCTCATTGGAGCAGTGGGCTATGGAAGGGGCAGGAGCGGCCGGCTCAGGCTCTCAGCAGTTCGCTGAGAGGCTGGGTGCCGGATATGGGCTGATCCCGACCATATGGATGTGATCTTCCCTGAGCCTGGACTGGCTTGGACATCAGCCGACAGTGGGCTTCAGCCCACTGTCTGCTAAAAATGGGTCACAGAAGTACAGAATGAACTATGATCCAGAGGAGTACAGCCAAACAAGCTTTGACTGTACTACTTTTAAAACGTATTTGCAAGCCGACAGCTGTTAGGTTAGGGAGAAGTCAGTTTGGGTTTGTGGAGTTTATAGTTGACTACTATAGTTGACTATAGCTTTTGACTACCGTTTTGCTTATAATTAGCATAGAACTGCTTTGATTTGCCTTTATGGGAAGAAAGTTAAAATGTAAAATGCTGTTAATTACCACCTAACCCTAAATAATTGCCTATGGCTGTGTATGGAAATGGGGGGGGGGGGGGGGTTGGATTAATATAGACTTAATGGGGTTGATTTACTAAAGACAAATGGACTGTGCTGTTTTGTAAGTGCAGTTGCTACAGAGCTTGGTAAATTAGATAAAGCTTCACTTTGCAAAAAAATACCCAAACAGATGAAAGGAAAAAAAACAGCATTTCTCTTTCGTTCACTGATGGACACAGCTCCATTTCTTCTAGACTTATGCTTATGCTACTCTCTCTTCAGGAGTAGGACTAGGAGGAAACAATTTTAGCTATGCCTCTGAGGCAGTCCCAGGGGGTATACCATCCCTTCCTGCTCTACGACTTGTTTTTTTCTGCCTAGTCAGGAGTAAGGACCTCACTCTCTGCTGGGATCTGCGGTCCAAGCATTTTTTCCTTTTTAAATTGAAGTTTTTTTTTTTTTTTTTTGTTCCTATGTAAACTACAATCAACAGCTGGACTGGGTGACACACTGGTTATCCCTGATCCTTATGGTCTTCCCAGTCTAGCCTGCGAGTGTGACCCAACTATTAGCTCCATGCTAGGTTGGCTGCAACACCGCCCCACTGAACGGGGGCTGGCGTGTGAAACTCTTCACGAGGTCGCATAGCTCTGGTCACGACATCAGTCACGACCAGAATCGCAGTGTTCCTCGGGCCGCAGCACCCCTATTCCAAGATGGTGCGGTGGACTGCAGGGAGTAGTGCCCGCCTGATGCCATGGTGTGGTGAGTAGTGTCCCCCCTTATTTCCTTTGGAATTGCTGGGGTTATCGCGGGCCCTCCCTGGGGATTGTAGGCCCCCTTCTGTGTCCTCCCTCCCCTCACATTCCTCCCTCTCCCTAGCAAGGTTCCCCTGCATCGGTCGCCCTCACCTGCCGACTGTCTTCCCCCTTAGCCACCTTTTGGAAGGGCACGGTATATTCCAAGGTGACAAAGGTGTTCCCCTTTCCTGCCTATTTTGACAAGATGGTCACTAGTCAGTGGGGTTCCCCCGAAACGCATGGTTGGAATACCTAAGCATTTTGCTAGGAGATATCCCTTTTGAGAAGTCTCTCCTGAAGAAACTGACCGTTCCACCGTCAGTGGACTCTCAGGTTTCCAGGTTAAATAGGGCCATACATTTCCCAGTGGAGGATTCTCCATCCTTTAAGAATCCTGTGGAAAGAGCTGAGGCTCCTGTCTGGTACCTTTTTCACCGTGGCAGGCTCAATGTTGAGGCCGGTGTTTGCTTTACCATCACCTTGGTATCCCAGACCTTAATGGAATGGGCAAAAATTTTACGCCAGGATCTGGAAGGGGGTCAACACCCTCCTGAGCTGGCGGATCAGTTGATCCAGGGGCTACAGTACATTTGTGATGCGGCCCCCTTGGCCGGCAGGGTATCTGTGACGGCGGTGATTCTTTGCCGCATGATTTGGTTGCAGTACTGGTCTGCTGACCAGGCTTCTAAAAAGGTGCTGACTGATCTACCGTGACCGTTTGTTCAGTGCCTCTATGGAAGTGATCATTAAGGGCCTTACCGGAGGTAAGACTACATTACTTTCTCAGATTGCTAAGGGTAAGGAACCTCGTAAACGTGGTCCTTTTTTTCTCGGCTCACAAGTGGCTCTTTCGTTCATCTGGATCGCAGGATCGCAGGAAAAGGGTTCCAGATCCACCTGTACGTTTACTGGAGGCTCCAAGAGACCCTGTAATGGTAATTCGAAATTGGGCACTACTGATTCCGCAGGCAAGCATTTCCTCAGCCTGAAGGGGTGCCCTCACCCACATTTGGGGTGGGGGACCTCGTTGCCTTTTTCTGGAGAGGTGGACCTTGTTCATTCAGGACAAATGGGTCCGCAAGTTGGTTCGGTTACAAGATACATTTTTGGTCCTTGCCTCCGGCAGGGTTCTTTACATATGGGGTCATTGTGCTGGTTCGACAGTCGTTGCGTTTTCAAGGTTTTTATTTAATAGATCTGTTTATAGTTCCCAGGAAGGAACGCAAGGTTTGTCCAATCTTTGGAAACTTCCTCTCGGGGAAGATCTGTCATCCTGCTTTACAGTCGCTGGCTTTAACTGCTTGGCTATTGAAAGCCAGGTGTTGAAGGACAGAGGGCTGTTGGAGTTGGTGATTCCTATGCTGTTGAAAGCTAGAAAATCTACTTCCAGGAAGGTTTATCATCGAGTTTGGAAGGCGTACGTTACTTGGTGTGAGTCCCGGGGGGTTTCTCCCCGTTCCTTTTGTTTCTCGCCTGTTGAAGTTTCTGCAGCTAGGTGTAGACCAACATTTTGGCTCTGGGCACCATCAAGGGCCAGATCTCCGCTTTGGCCATATTTTTCCAAAGACCGTTGGCTGCGAAGTCCTTGGTTCACACTTTTGTGCAGGGAGTTCCCCATCTAGCTCCTATGGTGCGATCCCTGGCACCTCCGTGGGGGTCTCAATTTGGGGGTCTCAATTTTTTCCTGGTGGTGAGCTCCAGTTGTTCCTGGTTGGGCTCCTGCTTTACCTGGTTGGCTATGTTTAGCCTTGTTGGGAATTATCTCTTGCTGTGTTTTTTTCCCACCCCTCATGTTGACACTGCTTTGGGACATCCCAATGGTCTAGAACACATGGAACTGTGTCCGTCGGTGAATGAAAGAGAACTGGATTTTCTCTGTCGCTCATTGACAGACGTAGTCTTCTTGATTCACAAGAACTGGTTTATGTTGTCTCCGCAGGAGTAGGACAAGGCAGAAAAGAAAAAACGTTCTGGCTCCACCCTAGGGGCAGTCCCAGAGGGTATATCCTCCCTCTCTCTGCTACAAGGCATCAGTTTTTTTTCTGTCTAGTCAGGAGTAAGGACCTAAGTTCCTTGCTGGGATCTCTGGTCCTGGCAAGATTTTTTTAGAAAAAATATTTTTTAGGTAGTTTTCTCCAGTGTTTTTTCCTGTGAGATCTTCAAGCAAATATGCCGGACTGGGCGACACTAGTGGTCACCCCAGCCGGCCTACGAGCGCGCGCAGACCATTGCGCTTGGTCGGCCGCGACACATTCAAGTAAGTATGCGGGGCCGGGCGACGGGCTGGATGTTGAGATCCAGTGGTCACCCCGGTTTCTGCCTACGAGCGCGTGCAGACCAGAGCTCCGCGCTGGGTCGGCCGCGACGGAGTCCCATTGAAAGGACTGACCTTGCGAGTTAAAAGTCTCGCTTAGACGCCAGGAACCAGAGAGTCGAGGCGTCCGGAGTGGTCCACAACCCCCCACCCCGGTGGAGAGGGTATTGTGAAGAGAGGGTGCCTGTCGGTTCGGTATGGTGAGTAAATGTTTCCTTTTTTCCCTCGTTATGAGGCAGTTTTGGAAATGGGCCCCTCCATACATGGTCAGTATCTGTCTGACACTAAAAGTCCCCCCTTGTAAATACAGCATGTGTTTGGTGGGAAGTGGACTTGGTTTGAGAGCTAACACTCTACCCAGCAGACTGCAGTATTGCAGCAGACATAGGAGGTATAATCCTACCTTAATTGTAGTGGACCTCCTGCAGATCGATAAACCGCCATTTAGCAGATGCAGGTGGATGTGCTGGGAAAAACGATATTTCGGCAATCCGCCGCCATTTTGCTGTAGACCAGGTGCATGAATGTCCTCAGGTCACGCCGGCCGCCATGTTTTTGGAGTCTATTGTCTCCTGTATGGGGGCGGCCATGTTTGAATAGCCCAGCTAACCTCGTGGAGAGCTGGGAACGCCGGAAGGCGTACACAGGGGGCGGAGCCACTTCCTTTCTACCCAGGAAAACGAACACAGCTCTTTCCAGTCTGTAAAGACAAACGCTGACTGCAGTTGGTTGGAAACTTCTCTGCATCGGGTGGTGAGCCTTGAGGGTCCCTCTCTCTCTCTGTGGGGATCAAGAAGCAGGTACTCTGAGGGGCGCTATTGCGCTAGGGGGATACACATAAAAAAAAAAAAAAGCAAGAGGTATTTTTTATTTAACCACTTAAGCCCCGGAGGATTTGGCTGCTAAACGACCAGAGGGTATTTTGCGATTCGGCACTGCGTGACTTTAACGGACAATTGCGCGGTCGTGCGACGCTGTACCTAAATGAATTTGGCGTCCTTTTTTCCCACAAACAGAGCTTTCTTTTGGTGGTATTTGATCACCTGTGCGATTTTTTGATCACGCGCTATAAACAAAAAAAGAGCGTAAATTTTGCAAAAATAGCAATATTTTTCCCTTTTTTTTATATGAAATTCCCCCCCAAAAAAATGTAAAAATCAAAATTTTTTTATATTTTCGGCCAATTTGTTTTATGCTACCTATGTTTGGTAAAAAAAATCGCAAAAAGCGTATTTTGATTGGTTTGCGCAAAAGTTATTGCGTTTACTAACAAAGGGAAAGATTTTTGTCATTTTTGTTGTTTTTTTTTTTAACGCGTAATGGCGGCGATCTGCGATTTTTTTTTTTTGTGGTACTGCGACATTGCGGCGGACAGATCGGACCCTTGACTGACATTTTTGACACTTTTGGGGTTACCAGTGACATTTCTACAGTAATCAGTGCTATATATATGCACTGTTACTGTAAAAATACACTGGTAGTGAAGGGGTTAACTTTATTTGAGAGGGAGGGGCTGTGTGTGTCCCTAGGGGCGTGATTCTAACTGTGATTGGCTGTGGCTTCAACTGTATGCAGAGTGATCAATGGATCTACATAGTAGATCCATGTGATCATCTCTCATACAGAGAGGAGAATGACAGGCAGCTTGTTTACACAAGCTGCCTGACTTTCTCCCTCTCCCCCGCCGATCGCAGAGTGGCCGGCGGCGATCGGGTCCGCCGGTCACACGCGCGGGGGGGTCCGTGACCACGCGGGAGCGCGCCTCCGGCGGCGCGCGCTCGCTCCCTAAACCCTCACAGGCTAGTGACGTAGACCTACGTCACTTTGCCTGTGAGGGGCTGACCGCCGCCGTAGATAGTCGTGCGGCGGTCGGCAAGTGGTTAAAAAAAAAAAAAAAAAAAATGTTTTTTCTTTTTTACTGGCAAAGTGTCCTGGATTAACATGGACCCTGCGACTCATGTATCTCCACCAGATCCCTTCGAGGAGTCTGCAGGATCCTCCAGCACCCCACTGACAATTGAATCATTGTCAGCTATTATGGAAGCTTTTGTGTCCCGGGTGGAAGTGGCTTGTCAGGGACAGGGCGCAAGCCCCCGCCTAACCCCATATTAAAATCTGAAACTTCGGATTCAGAATCTGAGCCTATTTCTGCAGTTGCAGGTACCTCATCTGGGATTGGTGTCTCGGGTACTGTCTCTTCAGACAGTGAGGAGGATGTTTCGGCATCAGCCATAGCCCGAGAGGAAGCGTTGGTAAACGCACTCATTGTATCTGTTCAAGAAACCTTAAGATTACAGGGTACTCCATCGGAAATAGCTGAAACTGAAATTCCTTTTGGGACTAAAAAACGCATCAAAGTGGCGAAGGTTTTTCCATTGCCCAAATGTTTTGGCAATCCAATCGAAGAAGAATGGAGTCTGCCAAAACGCACTTCTATTTCTAAACGCATTAACAGGCGTTATCCGTTTGAGGAAACCCTCATTAAGAAATGGACAGAACCACCTGTGGTGGATTCACCAATTGCTAGATTGAATAAAGCCATGGTTATTCCATTAGAAGACGCTCCGTCTTTTAAAGATCCGGTGGATCGCAAGATGGAAGCTATGTCTCGCACCATGTTTTTCCTTGATTGGATCAGCTTTCAGACCAATAATTGCTATTGGGCTGGTTTCGCAGACTGTAACTGAATGGACCAAATGGTTCCGCCGGGACTTAGAAGAGGTCCCTCAGGCGGTATCAGATTTGTTGGAACAGATAATACAAGGGTTACAGTTTGTGTGTGATGCGGCGTTAGACGCCACTCCACTATTGGCGCGAGCCTCAGTTTCAGCAGTGGTTCTCAGGCGTACACTGTGGCTAAAAGGTTGGTTAGCCGACCAAGGTTCCAAAAAAGCATTGGCTAATATCCCCTTTTCAGGAGAGTTTTTTTGGAGCCAACTTAGATGAGATCATTAAGGATCTCACGGGTGGAAAGAGCACCTTTTTACCGCAAAAATGCTAAGGGTAAAGGAACTCGTCAAAGACGAGGGCCTTCTTTCTCTTTCTCTGCGGGTGAAAAAATTAAGTCCTCCAAAGCTCCTTCAGGAGGCTTCAGGGGACATTGGTCGGGCAAGCAAAAGCCCGCCCCCTCCAGACCTGAAGATAAGTCGTCCAAAGCCTGAAGGTGCGCCCCCACCCATAATTGGGGTGGGGGGACGTCTTCGCCGGTTCCCGGATCCATGGCTTTCCAGAATCCCGGACAAGTGGGTTTGCGAAGTCATAAGGTCAGGGTACAAGATCCAGTTTCGATCTCTCCCACCGGCGCGATTCTTCCCTTCCAATATCCGACTATCCCCGGATCGTTTAGAAGCTCTGCGGAGAGCAGTCACGGATTTACTACAACAAGGAGTGGTAGTCCACGTTCCTTGGACAGAACGTTTTCAGGGGTTTTATTCAAACCTATTTACAATACCCAGGAAAGAGGGCAAAGTGCGTCCAATTCTGGACTTAAGGGCACTCAATTCCTTTTCTCAACATAAAAAAATTCAAGATGGAATCCATTCGCACAGTAGCAGCCTTCCTGCATTCAGGGGATGTCCTAGCGTCCATAGACATCAAGGACGCCTATCTGCACATTCCCATTTTCGCAGGACATCAGCGATTTCTACGTTTTTCCATAGAAGAGAACCACTATCAGTTTGTGGCGTTACCTTTCGGTCTCGCCACGGCTCCTCGGGTCTTCACGAAAGTGTTGGCCCCAATGTTGGCACTACTGCGCCAAAGAGGCATATCGATTCTAGGTTACCTAGACGATCTCCTGCTTCATGCAGAGTCTCCTCAGACCCTGCTACAAAACCTAGAAATTACTATAATTTCTTTACAGGAATTCGGGTGGCTGGTGAACCAGCAAAAGTCATTTCTGGTTCCCACCCAGAGGCTCGAATATCTGGGTCTAATTCTAGACACGTTCAGGACAAGAGTTTTCCTTCCGGTAGGGAAACTCCGGAAGATTCAATCAGCAGTCCAGTTGTTACTATCCAACAGCTGGTCTTCCCTTCGGACTTGCATGAGGGTTCTGGGGTTGATGGTGGCTTCCTTCGAAGCAGTCCCATTTGCCCAGTCCCATACCCGAATTCTTCAGCAAGAGATTCTTCTCAGATGGAATCGGAATCCGGAATCTCTGGACTATCGGATCCGATTGAGCAAACAGACCAGAGAGTCTCTGGTCTGGTGGCTTCAGTCTCCGATACTCAGCCAGGGAAAGTCATTTCTGTCAATATATTGGACGATAGTGACCACGGATGCCAGCCTATCCGGATGGGGAGGAATTCTCGGTCTGTTATCCGTTCAGGGACTTTGGTCCCCGGAAGAATCCAGGTTACCGATAAATGTGTTGGAACTGAGAGCGATCAGACTTTGTCTGATTCACTGGACCGAGCAGCTCCAGGGCAGCCCGGTTCGGATCCAGTTGGACAACGCCACGGCCGTGGCTTATGTCAATCACCAGGGGGGCACCAAGAGTGTCCGAGCGGCCAAAGAAGTGGCTTGCATTCTTCGCTGGGCGGAACGATTTGTTCCAGCTATCTCTGCGGTGTTCATTCCGGGGGTGGAAAATTGGCAGGCAGATTATCTCAGCCGTCAGACTCCGGATCAGGGGGAATGGTCCCTCCATCCAGAAGTTTTCCACCAGTTGTGCCTACGTTGGGGCACCCCGGATGTGGATCTGTTGGCAGCATGATTCAACAGAAAAGTACAGAGATTCGTGGCTCGCTCCCGCGATCCTCTAGCAGAGACCGCAGACGCACTGGTCACCCCGTGGGGGCAATACCAGCTAATGTATGCCTTCCCTCCTCTTGGGTTACTGCCAAGACTTCGCAGGATAGAGGAGGAAGGAATTCCAGTAATCCTGGTAGCTCCGGACTGGCCTCGTCGAGCTTGATACGCCGACTTGGTCAGACTGGTGGCGGACGTCCCGTGGAGACTTCCTCTCAGGGAGGATCTACTGTCTCAGGGACCGATCTTCCATCCTGCTTTACGATCGCTGGTTTTAAACGGCCTGGTTATTGAGACCCAGGTGCTGAAGGACAAGGGATTGTCAGCTTCAGTTATTCCTACTCTAGTTAAAACAAGGAAAGCGACTTCCAGAAAGATTATCATCGTACATGGAAGTCTTATATTGTGTGGTGTGAATCCCTTGGGTTCCATCTACATCTTTATTCGGTAGCCCGAATATTGGCTTTTCTGCAACAGGGAGTTGAGCAGAAGCTGGCCTTGAGTGTTATCAAGGGTCTGGTTTCAGCATTTGCTATCTTCTTTCAGAAGCCTTTGGCTACTCATTCTTTGGTGCGGAATTTCATCCAGGGGGTGCGACACCTGGCTCCACCAGTGCACGCGCCGTTACCATCCTGGGATCTTAATTTGGTGCTGTCGGTTCTTCAGACACCTCCCTTTGAAAATATCAGGGAGATTCCCTTGCTTACTTTATCCCAGAAGGTGGCCTTCTTGGTGGCTATCACTTCTGCACGCAGGGTGTCAGAACTGGCTGCATTATCCTGTTGTTCCCCAGATCTGGTGGTTCATAGGAATAAGGTTGTTCTTCATCCGAATCCATCCTTCCTTCCTAAGGTGGTTTCAAAGTTTCATTGAATGAGGACAGTGTATTGTCCTTCCTATGTCCTTAGCCCAATCATCCTCGAGAATTTGCATGGCATTCCTTGGATGTAGTTCGGGCGATCAGGATATATTTGAATACTACGGATTCAATTTGTAAGACGGATTCACTGTTTGTGATCACGGATGGCCCTAAGAAGGGGTTGCCTGTTCTGCTGCGACCATCTTTAGATGGATCAGACAGACGGTGGTACAGGCTTATTTTATCTAAGGGTCGGGATCCCCCGTTCCCTGTTAAGGCGCATTCTACTCGGGCGCTTAGTTTCCTGGACCTTCCGCCATCAGGCGTCAGTGGTTCAGGTTTTCAAGGCGACTGTTTAGTCGTCAGTTCATACCTTTACAATATTGTATAAGGTTTATGTGATGGCATCGTCAGATGCCTCTTCTGGCCGCAAGGTTCCTGCAGGCCACTGTTTGAGGAGACTGGTCTACCTCGAGGATTTGTGGGGTAGGTCTCATCTGTTTACTCGATGAGTCCTTTGATACTTCTGGTTGGCTCCGATTGGGCCTTCTAGATTGGATTTTGATTTCTGTCAATCCCACCCCTCATTTGTGGCACTGCTTCTGGATGTCCCAGTTCTTGTGAATCAAGAAGACTACGTCTGTCAATGAGCGACAGAGAAAATCGGATTTTTGTAAGATCTTACCGTAAAATCCTTTTCTCTTAGCTCATTGACAGACGTAGTACCCGCCCCTCTATCATTGGGTTGGGTTAAATTCTCTGTTGCTGCTTTGTGACAGAACTGATGCCTTGTAGCAGAGAGAGGGAGGATATACCCTCTGGGACTGCCCCTAGGGTGGAGCCAGAACGTTTTTTCTTTTCTGCCTTGTCCTACTTCTGCGGAGACAACATAACCCAGTTCTTGTGAATCAAGAAGACTACGTCTGTCAATGAGCTAAGAGAAAAGGATTTTACGGTAAGATCTTACAAAAATCCGATTTTTGTCTTACCATAAAATCATTTTTTCTGAGGTTCAATGATGGACACAGCACCCGCCCCTCTGGGTTGAGTTATGTATTCTTCTGACACTGCTTGTTACAAACTGAAGTACTAAAGCAGGAAGTGATGGTATACCCCCTGGGACTGCCTTAGGGGCGTTGCCAAAATTGTTTCTGCCTAGTCCTACTCCCGAAGACAGCAGTGTAAGCTCAATGGTCTAGATGACATGGAGCTGTGTCTGTCAGTGAACTTCAGAGAAAAGGATTTTACGGTAAGACCCAAATCCAGTTTTTTTTGCTTGATCATGATTGATGATGGAAGTCTGCAGAGCTTTCCCCATTTACTAAGCTCTGGAGCAACTGTACTTGCAAAGTGGATATTCAATTTGCGTTTTAGTAAATAAACCCCACTGTTGTGGTAATGGAAACAGTTTAAGAGACTTGTAAAAAACCATGAGTCAGTCTTAATACTGTAAACAAGTATTCATTTTGGCTGTACATGGTGGTTTTTAGGCTTTCACCCAGGGTAGTCTTGAGATGAAACAGATCAAGGAAACCTGAACAGGCAAGCATACAGATAAGAATATTTGTACTTTTCATTTTTTTTAGAAAAAAAAAAATAGTGCAGTTGCCACACAAAGGAATGGTGAGCTGCGACATACAGTATCTCACAAAAGTAAGTACACTCCTCACATTTTTGTTAATATTTTATATCTTTTTAAATGACAACACTGAAAAAATTACACTTTGCTACAATGTAAAGTAGTGAGTGTACAGCTTGTATAACAGTGTAAATGTGTTTTCCCTTCAAAATAACTTCACACAGCCATTAATGTCTAAAACGCTGGCAACGAAAGTGAGTACACCCCTAAGTGAAAATGTCCAACGAAAGTGAGTACACCCCTAAGTGAAAATGTCCAAATTGGGCCCAAAGTGTCAATATTTTGTGTGACCACCATTATTTTCTGGTGCATGTTAGGATTAAGGATGCCCCACAGATGCTCAATGGGGTTTAAGTCTGAAGACATGCTTGGCCAGTCCATCACCTTTACCCTCTGCTTCTTTAGAGGTGTGTTTTGAGGTCATCATGTTGGGATACTGCGCCGCAGCTCAGTCTCCGAAGGGCAGGGGACATGTTGGCATTCATGGTTGCCTCAATTAACTGTAGCTCCCCAGTGCCGGCAGCACTCATGCAGCCCCAGACCATGACACACCCACCACCATGCTTGACTGTAGGTAAGACCCACTTGTCTTTGTACTCCTCATCTGGTTGCCGCCACACAAGATTGACACCATCTTAACCAAATAAGTTTATCTTGGTCTCATCAGATCACAGGACATGGTCTCAGTAATCCATGTCCTTAGTCTGCAGACCAATTTGATGCAGTGTGTGGCGTATGGTCTAAGCACCGACAGGCTGACCAGACCCCTTCAACCTCTGCAGCAATGCTGGCAGCACTCATGAGTCTTTTTTCCAAGGACAACCTTTGGATATGACGCTGAGCATGTGCATTCAACTTCTTTGGTCGTCCATGGTGAGGCCAGTTCTGAGTGGAACCTGTCCTGTTAAACCACTATATGGTCTTGGCCACTGTGCTGCAGTTCAGTTTCAGGGTCTTGGCAATCTTCTTATAGCCTAGTTCATCTTTAAGTAGAGCAACAATTTTTTTTTTTTTTCTTCAGATCCTCCGTTTTTTGCTATGAGGGGCCGTGTTGAACTTCCAGTGACCAGTATGAGAGTGAGGGCAATAACCACAAATTTAACACACCTGCTCCCCATTCACATCTGAGACCTTGTAACACTGAGTCACTTGACACTGGGGAGGGAAAATGGCTAATTGGTCCCAATTTTGACATTGTCACTTAGGGGTATACTCACTTTTGTTGCCAGGGGTTTAGACGTTAATGGCTGTGTCACTATAGGAGTATAATTAGGCCCAAAGTTGAGGACAGTAAAAGTAAAATAATGCACTATTCATGCATTGGAATGAGTTTTTAACATAATCGCGTGCGTTCGCACTGCTGCCACTCTGGCCAGAACTTTGCTAGGAGGACAGGACAACCCCCTGCCTGCACAATGCTAGCATAATTGCAGTAGCAGATGCTGATGGGAAAACCTTATTTTTAAGAGTGCTAGACCAAAGGGGGGGAAAGAGGTAGGTGAAAGGTATTTAAGAAGATGACATGATTTAAGTGTCTTTTCCAGTTGTCTGTAGATGGCAGCCAAACACCCTTTCTAAAGGAAATCCTAAACAGATGCAATGTATCGAGGCACAAAATATTCTAGCGTGGACTGCTCCAGTGTATGGAATTTAGTTCTAACTGCATTTAGATCAAATGGTGAAAGTATTTCTAATATTGATACTGTTCCTAATAATTTAGGACTGTTTACTGAGTTGAATTGTACAAGCATATGGTAAAAGGCAAACGTGATAGATATTCCAAAAAGGACAAAGAAATGCTGTATTCCCTGAAAACTACAGACCAGCCAGCCTAACCTCAAAAGTATGTGAACTATTGGAAGGAATGATGAGGGACCAAATCTAATAATTTGCCATTGAAAATGGTATCAATATTCGTAACAAACATTCATGAAAGCCTGTTTTTGCCAGACCAACCTTTTAAACATTCTATGAGGTGAGCTGTAATTTGAATAGAGGAAGGCCTGTGGATGTAGTAAAACTAGAATTTGCTTAGGAATTTGATACAGTATCCCACCTGTACAGTGAATATAAAAAGTCTACACACCCCTGGTAATGTCAGGTTTCTGTGATGTAAAAAGACCAATAAATCCTTTCAGAACTTTTTCAACCTTTAGTGTGACCTATAAACTGAACAACTCAGTTGAACAACAAACTTGAATCTTTTAGGTGGAGGGAAGTAAAACTAAAAAACTAAAATATAGTTGCGTAAGTGTGCACACCCCTAAATGATTACTTTATTGAACCTTTTGATTTTATTATAGCACTTAGTCTTTCTGGGTATGAGTTTCGCATAGCACACCTGGACTTGGCAATATTTGCCCACTCTTTGCAAAAAAACTCCAAATCTGTCAGATTGCGAGGGCATCTCCTGTGCACAGCCTTCTTTAGATCACCCCACAGATTTTCATCCTAATTCAGGTCTGGGCTCTGGCTGGGCCATTCCAAAACTTGAATAATCTTCTAGTGAAGCCATTCCGTTGATTTGGCTTGACGAAGGCCCCTGTTCCAGCTGTAGAAAAACAGCCCCAAAACTTGATGCGGTCACCACCATGCCTCACTGTGGGTTTGGTGTTCTTTTGGTGATGTGCAGTGTTTTTGCAACAAACCTATCTTTTGGAATTCAGGCCAAAAAGTTCAGATTTTGCCAAATTTAGCTGGGCTTGGATGTTTTTTTTTTTTTTTTTTTTTATGGCTTAAATCTTGCCATTCTGCTGCATAGCCCAGACATATGAAGAATACGTGAGATTGTTTTCACATATACTACACAACCAGGACTTGCCAGATATTCCTGCAGCTCCTTTAATGTTGTTGTAGGCCTCTTGGCAGCCTCCCTGACCAGTTTTCTTCTCGTCTTTTCATAAATTTTGGAGTGACGTCCAGTTCTTGGTAATATCACTGTTGCGCCATATTTTCTCCACTTGATGACTTTCTTCACTGTGTTCCATGATATAGATCTAATGCCTTGGAAATTCTTTTGTACCCTTCTCCTGACTGATATATTTTAACAATGACATCCCTCAGATGCTTTGGAAGCTCTCTGTGGACAATGGCTTTTGCTGTAGGTTGTGACTAAGAAAATGTCAGGAAAGGCCTGCTAGAACAGCTGAACTTTATTTGGGGTTAATCAGAGGCACTTTAAATGATTGCAGATGTGTCCTGACTCCTGTTAAACATGAGTTTGAATATGATTGCTTAATTCTGAACACCTCTTAATCCCCAGTTAGTAGAGGGTGTGCACACTTATGCAACAACATTATGTATTTATTTTTTCACTCTTCCTGCCCCTAAAAGGTTTGTTCAACCGAGTTGTACAGTTTATAGGTCACATTAAAGGTGGAAAATGTTCTGAAATGGGTTTTTGTCTTTTTTTTTTTTTAACATCACAGAAACCTGACATTTTAACCGGGATGTGTAGACTTTTTTTATCCATTGTATGTACCTGGATAGAAAGCTGATTGCTCAAGTGTCCAGAGGGTGGTAATGGCATATTTTCTGAATGGTCTAGCGTTGTGGGGTACCCTAGTGCTCTGTTCTGGGACATATTTGGTTTTACCTGTGCATAAATCATGATAAAAGTTGGAATAAATTGTTCAGTCTGTTTGCTGATGATACAAATCCAAGCAGGGAAAGAACTTCCCAACAGGCTATAGCAACTTTACAATACTTAAAAACCAGAGAAGTGGGCAGCTATATGGGGATGAGGTTTAATATTGAAAAATGTAAAGTAATGCACTCTGTCTCGGAGTGCTAAAAATATTAAAGCAAGTTGGAAAATGATCCGGCAATAGAATGCAAAGCTCGCAGACTATTGGCATGAATTAAAAAGGTATTCAAGAGAACTAGAATTCTACCAGTTAAAAAAAAAAAAAAAAAACCTTGTTTTGGCCACCAAGAAGGGCAGCACTTATTCTCCCTGTAGAGGAGACTCTTAAGAGGAGATATGGTTGCAATAAAAAAAATGGCGGCTATCATTGGGAGAAACCTTTTTTTAACCCAAGGTTTCTAAAGACCACATTTGGACACACAATAATGTTGAGCAAGAAGTGGTTCAGTCTTAAATGCATAAGGGGTTCTATACTGTGGGAGCAGTAAGGATGTGGCATAAGGGGTTCTATACTGTGGGAGCAGTAAGGATGTGGAACTCCTTCCCACAGTTGGCGGTGTCCGATTAAAAAAGCTATTGGATAAGTTTCTTAGTGAACACAATTTAAAGGGGTAATAAAATCTGTAGTGCCCCACACAGGTTGCACTGGGTGGACTAGTGTCTTCCTTCAACCTTACCAACTATGTATACAGCTTAAAAATTCAAAAGGTCTCCTGAGAACATAAGATTTTAAGCCTTTAATTAGCAGGGTATCAGAGATGCTCTCAATAGATACCTTTTTAGGACCTTTGCATCAGCTGTAATGGGAGGACAAGAAGCTCCTGGGTACGCTGTGCTTTTCCATTTTGTTCTCAATATTTCTACCCTGATTGCTTATTACTTCATGCCTAATGGTTAAATGCTAATAGTAATTGAGGCTGCAGAAGCACACCAAGCAATATATTACTATTTGTAACACAACTTAAGTGTGATATATAGATATAGGTATATACAGTATTTCACAAAAATGAGTACACCCCTCACAATTTGTTTTATATTTTATATCTCCATGTGACAACACTGCAGAAATGACCCTGCTACAATGTAAAGTAGGGAGTGTACAGCTTGTATAGCAGTGTACAATTGCTGTCCTTCAAAATAACCCAACACACAGCCATTGCATGAGCCCCTCCCTTCGGAGACTGGGCTGCAGGGCAGTATTCCAACATAATCCCAAACACACCTCCAAGACCACCACTGCGTTGCTAAAGAAGGTAAGGATAAAGGTGATGGACTGGCCAAGCATGTCTCCAGACCTAAACCCTTTTGATCATCTGTGGGGCATCCTCAAAATGGAAGGTGGAGGAGCACAAGGTCTCTAACATCCATCCGCTCCATGATTTTGTCATGAAGGAGTGGAAGAGGGCTCCAGTGGCAACCTGTGAAGCTCTGGTGAACTCCATGCCCAAGAGGGTTAAGGCATTGCTAGAAAATGGCGGCAACACAAAATATTGCCACTTTGGGCCCAAGTTTTGTTTTTGGGGGTTTTTTTCATCCCTCAGGGTCGACTGACAAGGGCTCGAAGCCTTTCAGGGCCTCTTCAGGAGGATCCAAATGATCCTGGTCTGGCAATCCCTAATGGGACTTCTCCAGGCCTGTGGACCACGCTCCCCATCATGAAAGTGCACCCTCACCCGTATGTGGGGTGGGGGGGGGGGACATCTTCTCTGGTTTCCGGCCCCGTAGACTTCACTGGTGCTAGACAAGTGGTTCCACAAAGTCATTCGGTCTGGCTAAAAGATCGAGTTTCGCTCCTTTCCCCCGGAAACGTTTTTTCCTTCCAACTTGCGCCTGATCCCAGACTGCTTACAGGGCCTGTTTGGGGCAGTACAAGACCTGTTCCTTTAAAGGGGTGATTGTCCCGTTTACAACTTCAGAACGTTTTCAGGGTATTTGCCCAAACCTGTTCAGTCCCCAGAAAGGAAGGTAAAGAGCGTCCAGTCCTGGACCTCAAGGTGCTAAACTGCTTTGTGCGGGTACAGAAGTTAAGAATGGAGTCCATTTGAATGGTGGGGGCATCCCTGCTTCGGATTTGCTCGCCTCTATCGATATCAAGAATGCCTACCTTCGCATTCCAATATGTGCCAGTCAACAGCGTTTTCTCCGCTTTGCTGTGGGAGAGGAGCATTATCAGTTTGTGGCGTAACCCTTTGGTCTCGCATCTGCTCCTGGGGTCTTCACAAAAGGGCCATTCAATGGGGGATCGCGGTCCTGGGCTACTTGGATGACCTCCTTCTGCAAGCGGAGTCCCCTACTTCTCTGGTGGACAACCTGGAGATCACAGCAGTGGTGTATTTAGGTTTTGTGCTGCCCTAGGCCTGACTAAACTTGTGCACCCCCTAATTTAAATATGATCCACCCCTTCCTGCCAAGGCCACACCTCTTCCTGTTTAAGTCCCCCCAGTCATCTGCAAACCATACCCAATCCTATTTAGGCTTCACCAACACAGCGGCTGGTGCGAATTAACCTTTTAGCTGTTTTGAGAGGCTTTTGCTTGCTTCAAGTAGGTTTTCCATACCTGTGCAAGCCTTTTGGAATGCAAAATCTGCATTAAGCACAGGTAAGTGCAGGTCAGGAGGAGGTTAACTGCACCTGTCAAATTCTGAATGATCACTGAAACAGCACTGGCATTTGTGTTCTGACATCAGTTTGAGATGAGTGATAACAAAAGCACTTCCAATGGTGGAAGTGCCCCACCTGCTAAAATACCCCTAAATGACATCACATTGGGCCAGCAGATAGGGTTGGGCTCAATCCATATTTGTTGATTATTGGACATAAAATGCTGATCTGGTAATACAGGTACTGCTCTTGTCTCTCAGTGCCACTTATCCCAGGAGGAACACTGGAGATGGGGACCTGCCCAACTACAGTTCCATTTTAAGGTGGTCATGTGACATTCACAAACCAGTGTAATAGTCAAAGCATTAGAACTCAATCAGGCCAAAAATGACATCAAAATGTTCACACACTGAAAGATCTTTTACATGTGTATGTTTAATTACAATACATTTTGATAAAACTGGATTAACTAACATTAAGATGTTCCTATAGGAAAAACCTAAGACCTAGCAGCAGGTTGCAAAAACCATGAGCAACAAAGTATATGTTCCAGTTTTACCTCTCATCCAGAAGACTAAAAAAGCCCCGGTATGCCACAGAGGAGGGTAGACGAAGCATTAGGCTGTGAAGACCTGCCAGTGTCACACTTACTAGTATTGGCGGCTGCCAGGTATTAAGTGCGGCTGCCAGTCTGTCCAAATGTCAGGCCAATCATCGGCCACTGGCCAGTATTCTCATACTGGCAGCAGTGAGGCCGCTTTATGGGGGAGCCAGACCGATTTGCCTCCCTAGGCCTTGCCACCCGGCCCATAAGACTGGCACTACACTAAGTGTAGAGGAAGCGATGGGGAGCCGGGAAGAGGCGTTTTTTTTTTCCCCTCCTGTAACGCCCCAAGCCTGAGCCCTGTTGGCCTAGGCCATGATACAGCATTGGATCACAGTACAATCTCCGTGGGAGTTCAGCTGGATTCTGAACCTTCAGAAGTCTGCCCTGGTTCCAGCCACGAAGCTGGACTATCTGGGCCTGACTCTAGACTGGGCCTTAGCCAGAGTGTTCCTTCCTCTGGACAAATTGCAGGCTGGAATTCGTCTCCTGCTGTCCAACAGACGGTCATCCCTCCAGACTTGCATGCGGGTGCTGGGCTTGATGGTGTCTACCTTCAAGGCGGTTAAGTTTGCACAGTCCTATACAAGGTCCCTGCAAAGGGAGATTCTGGCCAAATGGGATAAGACTCCACAGTCTCTGGGCAATCAGATCTGGGTGAGTCAGGGAATGAGGGAGTCCTTGATATAGTGGCTTCGTTCTCCGGCACTTCAGCAGGGAAAAATCCTTTCTCCCCTTCTGTTGAACAGTGGTCATCATGGATGCCAGCCTGTCCGGCTGGGGAGGCATCCACGGCATGTATTCTGCTCAGGGGATCTGGACTCTGGAAAAATCCAGACTACCGATCAATGTCTTGGAACTCTTAGCATTCAGAAGGTGTCTGGATCATTGGACAGGTCATCTTCAGGGTTGTCCAGTGTGTATTTAGTGGGACAATGCCACGCCGTGGCTTAGGTCAATCAAGGGGGCACAATAAGTGTCCTGGCCGCTCTGGATGTAGCCAGCATTCTAAGGTGGGCAGAATGGTTCATTCCAGCCCTCTTCGTCATACACATTCCAAGGGTGAAAAATTGGCAGACAGATTATCTCATTCGGCTGGCATTGGACCACGGGGAGTGGTCCCTTCATCCCGAGGTGTTTCATCAGTTATGTCCCAGGTGGGGGCACCCCTGAGGTAGATCTGTTCGCGTCTCGGCTCAATAGACAGATGCAGAGGTTTGTGGCTCGGTCAAGGGATCCTCTGGCGGGTTATCAGACACGCTAGTGGCACAGTGGGGTCAATATCGTCTGATTTATGCCTTCCTTCCTCTCAAGCTTCTGCCCAGACTTCTGCAGGAACAAGGCAGAAGGGATTCTGGTCATCCTTAATGGCTCTGGACTGGCCTCAACGGGCTTGTTACGCCGATCTGTTGTGGCTGGTTGCTGACGTTCCTTGGAAGCTTCCTCTCAGGGAGGATTTTCTGTCCCAGGGACCAATCTTCCATCCTGCTTTACATTCGCTGGCTTTGACGGCTTGGCTGTTGAACGCCAGGTGCTGAAGGCTAGGTGTTTATCTGAGTCGGTGATTGCTACCCTGTTGCAAGCTAGGAAATCTACTTCTACAAGATCTACCATCGTACGTGGAAGACGTACATTGCATGGTGTGAGTCTCTTGGGGTTCCTCCTCGGTGGCTCAGATCTTAACCTTCCTTCAACAGGGGGGTTGAACAGAAATTAGCTTCGAGTACCATCAAGGGCCAGGTGTCGGCTTTGGCGATCTTCAGCCACACACTCCCTGGTGCGTACTTTTCTTCAGGGTGTCCGACATTTGGTTTCCCCAGTGCGGGCTCCATTGCCGCCTTGGGATCTTAATTTGGTGCTTTCAGCTCTGCAAATGCCTCCTTTTGAAAATTTTCAGGAGATTCCCCTGCTTACATTGTCCCAGAAGGTGGCCTTTTTTTTTCTTTTTTGTGGCTTTCACTTCTGCGTGCAGGGTGTCAAAACTGGTGGCATTATCCTGTCCTGTCATTCACCTTACCTGTTGTTTCAGAGGGTTAAAATGGTTCTTTGCTCCTGTGCGTCCTTCCTTCCAAAGGTTGTCTGACTTCTATTTGAATAAAAATGACATGTTGCCTTGATTTTCATTTGAATGAAGACATTGTGTTGCCTTCCCTGTGTCCCAGGCCTAAACATCCAAAGGAAATTGCCTTGCATGCCTTGGATGTGGTCTGGGCAATTAGGGTGTACCTGACAGCTACGGGGTCTTTCAGGAAGACACTCTTTGTACTCGCAGATGGACCTCAAAGGGTTGGCCGCTTCCTCTGTGACCATTTTCAGATGGTTCAGGCCTATTCCATCAGGGGTAAGGTTCCTCCTTTACCTGTCAAGGGGCACTCTACTACGGTGCTTAGTGCCTCCTGGGCCTTCCGTCATGAGGTGTCCAGTGATGTAGGTTTGCAAGGCGGCCACCTGGTCGTCGGTGCACTTTTTACAAAGTTTTAAAAAGTGGATGTGTTGGCATCTGCAGATGCTTCCTTTGGCTGCAAGGTTTCGCAGGCTGTTTAAGAGGACCTGATCCTCTTTAAGGGTGTATTTTTTTTCAGGTGGGCTCCAGTTGTTTGGTTGAGCCCCTGTTGCCTGATTGGCTGATGTTTAGCCTTGGGGAATTTTTTGTTTGTTCCCATCCCTCATGTGTAACACTGCCTCGGGACGTCCCAATGATTATGAATACCAGGAGTTGTGTCCGTCAATTAACGAAGGAGAAATATGGGATTTTGATTTACCATAAAATCCATTTCTCTGTTTGACGCACACCGCACCTGTGGTGGAGTTATTATTCTCTTCACACTGCTTGTTACAAAACTAAGTGACTATAGCTGAGAGAGACTATAGCTGAGAGAGGGAGTATATCACCTGGGACTGCCCATGGGTGTAGCCAGAATTTCTTTCTGCCTAGTAGCCTACAGTAGGGGGCAGTATAACCCAATGGTTGACTACCAAGAGCTGTGTCCATCAAACAGAGAAATGGGATTTGACTTACTGTAAAATTAATTTTATACAACCTGTTCAACAATAACCAAAACAAAAAGATCCTCCATTTCCTGACCCAACATAATGTCTACAGCAGAACCAAGGCAGGGTTTATGCCAAACGAAATGTCTCAAAGAACTGTCTTCGGTACAAACCATGAAGTTTTTGCCTGTTTTGTGGACTTTTTTTTTTTTAATCTTTTTTTTTTAATCTTTTTTTTTATAAATTTTATTGTCAGATATACACATAAAACATTGGTGTCAGGGTGACCCTCACAGGATACACTGCACAGTATACATCAAAACCATAGTCAGCAAAACGGTGGGAGAGTCGCATTTAAAGAGGCCTTGCTCCCTTAGACCGAAGAATATTATGAGCAACAACACGCATATCAAAAATGAAAGTCCTAAGTGGAATAATGTAAAGGCAACAGTTACCTAAACAATGGCATTTGAGGGAGACACATCAGAGGGCACGTCCGTGGCCATGGAATGCTCGGCTTGCCACTTGGACCATTTCTTGTCATGTTTTTTAGGACTGCATCTATTAGCATATGTATCCTTAAAAAGGGGCTATCACGTACCTGGAGATGAGCCTGATACCGTGAGGAAGGCCTCTCTTGTGCCTCCGACTCGGGACCTCTGATAGTGCCGACAGGGGACACCGGAGTATGGAGTAGCACGAGCACCTGGATGTTGCTTGAAGCGGACGATGGCCACTGGTGAGGGTTGCCAGGGAAGTCCAGTTAGCAGAACCATGAGCAGGCAGCAGGTGCTGAAGGCAGGGCTTCCTGGGTAACAGAAGGAGCCTGGTGAGCCTCCTGGGCAGGATGGACGGCTCTGGGAATGACAGAAGCATGGTAAGACAAGCCGGGTCTGGAGCCAATCTGTAACGTAGAAGCCAGTAGTAGCAGACAGGAAGAGAGGTCACAGGACAAGCCAAGGTCGGTGCAGGCGGAGAGTAGAGAATCGTCAGGACAAGCTGGGTCTGGAACTGGTAGCAAGATGCAGGTAAACGGGTAACAGGTATCCAAGGCTGAAGACAAAGCAGCACTGGAGCAGTGTAAGGGCTGGGTTTAAATAGCCCATTTGGCGCCAGTGTTTAACGCACTTTGCGTATTCGCGAACGTGGGTGCTTGGCTGTGCGAGTCCGCACATGCGCGGCTGCGCGAATTCGCGCATGCGCATTAGCCATTGTCACGTTCCTAAGGGGAACACGTCTTTGCACAGCAGACGTTCTCTTACAGGGGCAAACTGTTGTTGACCAGCTTTGTTCAAAAATTAAGAGCTGGAGGGGAGGGCTTCCTCCAGTGAAGCGCAATGGCTTTTCTGGCGTAAAATAGGAGCAAACCAACACAGTGTGGATTAAATGTGCAATAAGACCAAATATGCATACAGACACCGACTGTTGTAGAGCTCTGGCACTAACCAAATGTATAAGAGCTAATACTTCCTCCCAGAACCTGACGATGACCAGACAGGTCCAGATAATATGGAGCAAAATCACCCGGCGCTCCTCCACACCACCAGCACTCAGGGCAAGAGCTTGAATTCATTTTGTGCAGCCTATAAGGGGTAAATTATGCCCAATAGTTGAATTCAATTTAAATTTGTCCTTCTCATAGAGAAGCCAGGGATCAAAAGGGAAGGCGCCATATATCATCCCAGGCATCAAGATCTGGGATATCGCGTTGCCATCTGGCCCTGAGACCCTCCAGAATAGGCAAGGACACACCTCACAAGATAAGAATATAACCGGGAAGTAGGTTTTGTCCCACAGTCAGACCTTAGTACCATCCTCCAGAGTTGATTGTACAAGTTGAGGATGGAGTGAGAGAATTGGATACAGAAGGCATGGGAAAGTTGGAAATAACGAAATGAAGGACTCTGGAATAATACATTTGGAGGATAAGGATAAGGGAACCAGGGATAGATTGACCACTATCTAGGAAACCGTCTTAATAGTAATTTTGGTCCAAGCATAAGGCTCTGATAGTTTGTAAATTTGTATGATGGGGTGATGCCACAGAGGGGCATTGGGGGAAACCAGCTTGTTGGGGGTAGCGTTCACCTTTGAGACCGGCCCTCCCTAAGCTCGGATAGTGGTGAGCATAGAAGGTGTAAAGGAGTAGGGGGCATGGGATCACAGAAAAGACTGAATTTAAATGTCTCCAGGGATTCCACCACAGCCACCTCAACCATTACAGAGGGGTTGGTAACATCAGGGTTCAGCCACCAGGCAGCTGTGACAAACTGGGTGGCCAAAAAATATTTAATGAAATTGGAAAGACCAGGCTATCTTGGTAGGCAGGGCGCATGAGCGTGGACCACTTATAGCTAGGGGTTTGGGAACCCCAAAGAAAAGAGAATAATTTGATTTAGTCTTGTAAAAAAAGTGTCGGAGGTAAGTGGATTTCGGTAAAACTTTCATTTTTAGTAGGTTAATGTGCCCTTAAAGGGATAAGTGTAGGGACTTCCATGCCTTTAGTTTTAGCAGGATCTCCTGTATTACCGGGGTAAATTTAACCAGTATCATTAGAAATATTAGCATCGTCGTCCACGTACAGTGCCACCCTCTTCCAGCCCTTTGATGTTTGGGGAAGCTGGAAGGGCCTCCACCCCTGGCTTAATGGCACTGTTTTGTGGAGTTTACTATTGGAAAGTGGAATAGGAGGGTAAACATATGATGCCATCAAAAGCTAATATATTGAGAACAGCTGCAGCATTAAGGTGAATGGGAAAACAGAGCCCTCCGGACTAAGATCAGCTTCTGTCACTATATACGTCAATGATTTGAAGTCCCTCTTTTCCTGATGCCTGTTTAAGGGAAACACGCCAGACAGAGCAACTTTTGTGATGTCATGCACGCCGGCAGTGTCCCGTAGTAGTGCTTGTAGTTGTATATGTCACTTGTCATACTGCCTGTTGTGTAAGGGCAATATCTTATTGCATTTGTTTTAAACGTGCTGCACTATGAGGCTTCTCCTGTGTCTTATCTCCTGATGCCATATATATATATATATATATATATATATATATATATATATATATATATATATATATATATATATATAATATACAGTGGGGATCGAAAATTTGGGCACCCCAGGTAAAAATTTGTATTAATGTGCATAAAGAAGCCAAGGAAAGATGGAAAAATCTCAAAGGCATCAAATTACAGATTAGACATTCTTATAATATGTCAACAAAAGTTAGATTTTATTTCCATCATTTACACTTTCAAAATAACAGAAAACCAAAAAATGGCATCTGCAAAAGTTTGGGCACCCTGCAGAATTTATAGCATGCACTGCCCCCTTTGCAAGGCTGAGACCTGCCAGCGTCATGGATTGTTCTCAATCATCGTCTGGGAAGACCAGGTGATGTCAATCTCAAAGTTTTTAAATGCCCAGACTCATCTGACCTTGCCCCAACAATCGGCACCATGGGATCTTCTAAGCTGCTGTCTAGAAAACTGGAACTGAAAATAGTTGACGCTCACAAGGCTGGAGAAGGGTATAAGAAGATAGCAAAGCGTTTTCAGATGTCAATATCCTCTATTCGGAATGTAATCAAGAAATGGTAGTCATCAGGAACAGTGGAAGTTAAAGCAAGATCTGGAAGTGTGTGTGTATATGTATATGTGTATATATATATATATATATATGTGTATATATATATATATATATATATATATATATATATATATGTATGTATGTATGTGTGTGTGTGTGTGTGTGTGTGTGTGTGTATATATATATATATATATATATATATATATATATATATATATATATATATATATATATATATATATATATAATTTGTGTGGTGTGTAAAACTGAGTGCTCGGTTCTGGATATCCTGGTGGTGGTACAGACTCTGGAGCCAGCTAATTACTTGCCTTGTAGCCGTTCAAGCGCATTAGATCTCCTTTGTTGAAATCTTAATGTCTTCTAAAGAGGCTTTGCATGGGAATTGCACCTGAGCACTTGTTTTGCAATGTTGATTGGCACTGCGACCACTTTATAGCAAAGGATATAATCTCATCGCTGGAATTGAGATGTTTATACACTCATTGTGGGCTGGGTTTGTTTATGAATTTTGCACTTCTTTGGTGGTTTGGTTATAAAGAATTGGGAGTAAATAATTTTTTTGGTATTTACTTTTATTTACACTCACGGGGGGGGGGGGGGAAAGAGAGAGACCTGTGGCCTCGAGTAAAAGGGGGGCAGGAAGAGTTTTCCTCTTCTCTTGCAGAATCCCCAAGTAGAACTCAGGAGGCCTCTGATAAACCACCAATTTGGTAATTGTGGGGAAAGAGTGTACAAATCTCTCACTAAGCCATTTTGTTATAGGTGTATTAAGTTGGCTGGTAAGGAGGCCTCAGGGTTAATGAAGGATTTCCTTAAGCCTGTTAAGGAGGAAATGTTAGCCACTATCCTTTCGCACCTCTGTAGCTTCACCCCAGGTAGCAGACCCAAAGGAGCTAAGGGGCCTTCATCTCAGGAGAGTTTACTTTCCAAGACAGGGCAAAGTGCTTTTCTGCCTGTTTCGGCCTAGAATTTCCTTGGCTATGTCTAGGAGGGGTCAGGACCTGGTTCCTCCTTGGTGATTCTTGTAAGCTACAGCTGTAGCATTGTTGGAGAAGACCTGAATCTCCTTGTGTGAAATATAACTCGGAGGCCTTTAAAGCTTCGCCCACTGCTCTGAGCTCTCTAAAATTGAAAGAAGCCTTGGCTACTTCCTTGTTCCAGGTGCCCTGAGCTTTTTTCTTTCTCTAGGCGGGCCCCCCATCCCTAGGTGATTGCATCTGTGGTGGCTTTCAGAGGATCCCACGGAGCACAGGGCCTGCCCTTCACCAGATTGTTTGGTACTGACCACCATTTTAGGGAAGATTTTACCTGAGGGTTGAGGATTACATTTTTGTCCAGTGACCTGACCTTTTTGTCCCAGGAGGAAAGATGGAAAGATTTAAGGGGCCGAAGGAAATGTGGTCTCGTTGTCAGCAATCCACATTAAAGGGGAAAGCAATTTTGAAGCCATCAACCAATAAGACGGGGAATAGGTGTTCAATACGAAGGTGTTTCAGAGGCTAGTCCAGAAATTTGGCTGCCCAAAAATAGATGTATTTGCCAGCTTCAAGAACAAGAAGGCAAGGAGATTCTTCCCCCTCTCACGGGAAAGAGTCGGAGGGCCTTGATGCTCTAGACCAGATCTGGCAGTTTGAGTTTGCTTAATGACTTTTCCCACTCTAATGCCCCATACACACATGCAGATTATCTGCAGACTTTTGTCTGCAGACTTACCAAAACCATATAATATAAGGTCAAACCTAAACATTTTCAATTTGTATGCAATCGGGCAGGCCCTTGCACTACATAGAAAAGGTAAGTCTGCAGATAATCTGCACGTGTGTATGGGGCTTAACTCTAATCCCTCGAGTCATACAGAAATTGTCGTTCATCTGACCTCCTCCTTGGCCACCATGGTGTAATCAGGAGGGCATGGTTTGTGACCTTGAAGAGTTTATCAGTGATGCCTCCTTGGAAGCTTCCAATCCTTTCAGACCTACTCTTTCAGGGTCAAGTGTTGCACCCCAGGCCACAGTTCTTCCAGCTGACGGCTTGGTTGGTGAGCACCAGATCCTTTAGAATAAAGGGCTGCTCAGAGTGAGACACTCTTAAACGGGAAATCGGTAACAAAGAGGTAACCTAAGGTTTGGAAAACATTTTTGTACTTCGCGTAGGCAGAAGCAGATTTCTTCCACCTTGTCCCTAGATTTCCTACAGGATGGGAAGAGAAGGGTGTGGTGGTCAACACTCTTTGGGTACAAATGGCAGCTCTTTTTTTTTTTTTAAAGACGTTAGACTAGCGACAGAACCTTTAGTTAAAAGATTTTTGACGGCTAGGGATAGAGCTACCACGGTCACAAGAGATAGGTTCTCGCCTTGGGTCCAAACTATGGTTCTAGAGGCATTATCTAGAAACCCTTTTAAACCTATTGAAGAGGAGCCCTTAAAATGAGCCTTTCTATTGGCTATCACAACAGCTAGAAGGGTAGAGGACCTACAGGGTCTTATTAAAAAAAAAAAAATTTTTGTTAATCCTCCCAGATAGGATTATCGTCAGGCTAGATCCTCTATATCTGCTCAAAGTAACATCATCCTTGCATAGGACGCAAGAGATAACCTTACCATCCTTTTGTGATAACCCTAAGAATGAGGGGGAAAATAAATGTCATTGTTTAGATGTGAGGAGGCATCCTCACTCACACAGAGGACCAAAGAGTTTAGGAGATCTTCTCTTTTGATCCTCTACTCTGGACCAAGGAAGGGACTTTGAAGTATCTCAGCCTTCAGTCTCTAGATCAGTGACCCTCAAACTACAGCCCTCCAGCTGTTACAGAACTACACATCCCATGAGGCATTGTAAAACTGACATTCACAGACATGACTAGGCATGATGGGAATTTTAGTTCCTGAACAATTGGAGGGCCATAGTTTAAAGACCCCTGCTCTAGGTGTATCAGACAAGCTATTCCTGTGTCATGAGATTTCAGGTATTCCTGCACCAGCAAAGCTGAAAGCACACTCAACCAGAGCCCTGGTGACCTCCTGGGCTAATAAACTAGGAGCCTCCTAGGAAAAGATTTGCAACGCAGGCACCTGGTCCAGCCAAGACACCTTCCTGAAGCACTACCGATTTGAGGTGCTGTCTCAGTAAGACCTAGCCTTCAGCCAAAAGGTACTACAGGCGGTGGTCCCACCGCAAAGTAGGTCTGCGGTTACTTGATTATCTTCTCATGTGTTGCCGCCCTGGAAGGTGAGAGGAGAAAACGAACGGTTACTTACAGATAACGGTGTTTCTACAAACCTTCCAGGACGGGAGGCCTACTTCCCGCCCAGTTAAGGAGGGAGGAAAGAATGTAAACAATAGGTGGTGAATTTATACCCCTTGTCGATCATTTGGGAGAATTACTTTTTCTACAACTGAAGGACAATGGGGAAGGGTGGGGCCTTTTAGGTAGCTGTGAACTGACTGTGTTTCCTGTAGGGTGGAGCCTCTCGTCTCTCAGATGTTGTCATCCTGGAAGGTTCGTAGAAATACTGTTAAGTCTAACCATTGCTTTTTTTTTTTCTTTTTTTAGTGCCAGAAGTGGTTTTAAACCTCCTAAAATTATATTTCTATTTCGTTCACTGACTGACACAGCTTCAAGTCTTCAGACCATCGGGTTTAGCTACTTTCTCTTGAGGAGTATGACTAGGTGGAAACCTTTTTTGGTTACGCCCCTGTGGCAGTCCCAGAGAGTATACCATCACTTCCTACTGTAGGACTCCAGTTTTTTCTGCCTAGTCAGGGGTAAGGACCTGGCTGTCTGCTGGGATCTGCGGTCCAGGCATTTTTTACTTTCTTTATTTTGTTCTTGTGTGAACTACAATCAGCAGCCGGACTGGGTGACGCACTGGACATCCTTTATCCTTACGATCTTCCCAGTCTGGCCTACGAGCGCGACCCAACTATTAGCTCCGCACTATGTTGGTCGCGACATAGCCCCACTGGATGGGGGCTGACCGGCGAATGAAACACCTTGCGAGGTCGCATAGCCCTGGTCACGACAACAGTCATGACCAAAGTCGCAGTGTACCTCAGGCCGCAGCACCCCCATTCCAAGATGATGTGGTAGAATGCTGTGAGTGGCGCCCGTGGTATGGTGAGTAGTGTCCGCCCCTCCTTTCCTGCAAAATCGCTGGGGTGGTCGCCACCCCCCCCCCCCCCCCCCGGGGATGGTAGGCCCCTCCTGTGTCCTTCCTCCCCCTTGTGCTTCCCTGTCTCCTTTGCGGGGTTCCCCCCTAAGTTGGTGCCCATATCTGACGTCTGTCCCCCCCGGCACTTTTTGGGGGCATGGGTGAAATTGGGTGGAGGCTGCATCGTGCTGGGCTGGAGTGGTGGTGGGTGATGCTGCTGTCGGCCCCCTGTAGGAGGTGCCCGCACCTGGGTGCTGCGGGGGGTCCCCTCCTGGGGTTTGAACTTTTCCCTGGGGTCCTAGGTTATGTGCAGTCCCACCATTTTGCCGTGGTCTCTGTATTCCCGGCTTCGTCGGCCATGTTTGTGTAGTCTGGCGGCCATGTTTTTGGTTTTCCCATAGTTTCAATGGTGGCCATTTTCCTGTAGTCTGAAGTGCTGAGGCTGCAGGGGCCTCTAGTGTCAGGTCAGCATTTCCTCTTCCTGCAGTGTGGCAGACTGTTTTGGCGCTCTCCAGCTCGGGTGGGGAGTCTCTGGGGGGGGTATATATCCTTCCACTGTGCTTAATTGGCTAGAAAACTTGCCTGACCTAAACCCCATAGAGCATCTGTGGAGTATTGTCAAGAGGAAGATGAGAACCCAGAACCAATAGTGCAGACGAGCTGAAAGCCACTATCAAAGCAACCTGGACTTCCATAATGTCAGACTGATCACTTTCATGCTACGCCACATTGATGCAGTAATTCATGCAAAAGGAGCACCGACCAAGTATTGAGTGCATACTACACTGTACATGGACATACTTGAAGCCAACATTTTTTATTGGTCTTGTGTAATCTAATTTTCTGAGATACTGAATTGTGGGTTTCTCTATCGTTCATTGACAGACGCAGCTCCATATTCTTCTTAACCATTGGGGTTATGCTGCCACCTACAGGAGTAAGACACTAGGCAGGAAAAATCTTTACTGCCCTTATGGGGCAGGCATACAACCCACTCACCCACCCACTCATTCTGCTATAGGATTCAGTTTTTCTGCCTAGTTTAGGAGTAGGACCTTGTTCCCGGCTGGGACTTCGGTCTTAGCTTTTGTTTTATTTTAAAGGGAACCTTTTGTTAAAATTTTTATTTTTAGCTAGTTATGTTCCTTAGAGAACTGCAAGCAACAGCCGGACTGGGTGTTAGAATAGATATCCTAAATCCTTAGCGCTAGGCCTCGCCATGACAGAGCCCCAATGGACAGGGGCTGGCACATGAGTGAAACACCTCGCCTAGACGCACACGACTTGGTTCAGCCTGAGTCAGTGTGTACCCTGGCCGTCACCACCCCCACCCCGAGTGGAGAGGTAGCCTGTCCGGAGTGGCGCCCACCCGATTGTCGTTGGTATGGTGAGTAGGGTGCCCCCATAGCTCGGGCGGACGTAGGCCACTCCTCGGGGAGCTCGGCCTGTCGGGTACCCCCCATTCCCCCTAGCCTCTTTGTATGTACCAGGCTCCCCCAGAGCCTTCCTCCCCACCATCATAGAGGTCCCTACCTCAGTCAGCGACGGGGCCCTGGGGGGGGGGGTTGGTTGGGAGACTACGCGCCAATGCCGCTATAGTGGATCAGCTGGGGGGGTTAATCCTTGTGGGGGCCCCTCCTGGGGACCCCCCGATTCCACTAGATCATTGGACCTCTCGTGGTCATGGAGACCGCATGGCACACCGAGGGGCCGCCATTTTCCTGTAGAATCGTTCAGCTCTATTTTTCAGAAGTTCCTATTGAAATGCATGGACGGCTATGTTTTTGTGGTTTCTCCATAGGAATGCATTGAGCGCCATTTTCTTGGAGTCCGCGAGTGCTTGACAGCAGGGAGCAGCTAGGTCTTTACTTTAGTGATGACCCAGGTACTTCCTCTTCCTGTGAAGATCGTTTCTCTGCATAGCTGAGCATTCCTATTCTCCATATCGGATGGTGGTATGTCTATTGGGGATCCGTGTAGGTCTCTCTCTCACCATGCAATCTGCAGTGCGAGTGGCTGGGATTTGTAGTACCACTAGTGCAGCAGTGTGGGTTTGTTGTTTTTGTTGCAGTTTTCATGAAGTGACACTGCGCTATTCCAGGGTCTTCTCTTCTGGGGTTCCTAGAAGACATGGTTGGGAAAGCAGAGAGCAGCCCCCCCCCCCCCCAAAATCTGCAGACAAATCCTGTCTGCATGAAGGGACTCCCCCACCCATTACTGGGGTGGGGGGGATGTCTTTGTTTCTTTCCGGAACCATGGACCTCCTTAATTCAGGTCAAATGGGTCCACAAACTGATCTGATCGGGTTACAAGCACAAATTCAGGTCCAGACTGTCGGACCGATTTTTCCCATCCAATCTCTACCTATCTGCAGATGGGTTGCGGGAATCTACGAGGGGCGGTACAGGACCTGCTGTCACAAGGATTGTACCATTCCCTCCCGGGAACGCTTTCAAGGGTTTTATTCAAACTTGTTAACTGTTCCCAGGAAAAGAGGTAAAACTGCGTCCAATTTGGGACCTCAAGGCTCTGAATCACTTTGTGCGGGTTCAAAGGTTTAAATGGAGTCCATTTGCATGTAGTGGCGTCTGTACACCATGGGGACTTTTTGGACTCTTATCGACATAAAGGACGTATATCTGCACATCTCTCCTACAGCGAATTTTAAGAAATGCTGATGTCCAGCGTAAATAGGGGAGCATTGTCAATTTGTGGCGTTGCCCCATGAATAAAAAAACATTTATAAAATACTGGAGAAGGCCGGGGTTTGCTCTATGTATGGTCAAAATATAAAATCCTAATACAGGTGCATCTCATAAAATTAGAATATAATCAAAGTTCATTTATTTCAGTAATTCAATTCAAAAAGTGAACCTTTTTTTTTTTTTATTGGTGCGTCATACACTGAGTGATATATTATAAGCATTTCTTTCTTTAAATTTTGAATAAGGCTTACAGCTAGTGAAAACCCAAAATTCAGTATCTCAGAAAATTAGAAGATTACAGAATACCATTGAAAAAAGATTTTCAATACAGAAATGTTGGCTTACTGAAAAGTACTGTATGTCCATGTGCAGTATCGTATGCACTCAATAGTTGGTCGGGGCTCCTTTTGTATGAATTACTGCATTAATTCGGCGTGGCATGTAGGTGATCAGCCTGTGGCACTGCTAAGGTGTTATGGAAGCCCAGGTTTCTTTTGATAGTGGCTTTCATCTCATCTGAATTATTGGGTCTGGTCTCTCATCTTCCTCTTGACAATACCCCACAGATTCTCCGTGAGGTTGAGGTCAATCAAGCACAGTGATGCCATGATCATTAAACCAGGTATTGGTACTTTTGGCAGTGTGGGCAGGTGCCAAGTTCTGCTGGCAAATGAAACCTGCATCTCCATAAAGCTGGTCAGCAGAGGGAAGAATGAAGTGCTCTAGAATTTCCTGGCAGAGGGTTGCGCTGACGTTGAACTTGATGAAACACAATGGGCCAACGCCAGCAAATGACATGGCTCCCCAAATCATGAGTGACTGTGGAAAATTTTGCATTTAATTTGGAAATCCAGGTACCAGAGTCTCGGTAGCAGTGCTGGGATAAGGCAATCCAGCGCCCTGGTCAAAGATGGCAAACTGCTCCCGGCCATGTGTATTCACAGTTCACATCTCTGTGTCATTGTGACACCCGCTGGGAGTGAAGGCAGCTTCTCTGTCGTCTTGTCTCCAGTCATGTGATATGTCACATAAGGCAGTCTGACCTCACTCCACAGTGGCACTGCGCTGAGACTGAGGTGTGTTCTCAGCAGGCGTCCTCTTTCTTCTGCCCACAGTAGAAAAATATTGCCCCCACATATGTGGGGGCAATATGTTGCCTCCTCACCACCCGTTTTAAACCCCATCATGCCTCACTACTGCACTGCAACTGTATGCATTGCACGCAGTTCGGGGAAGTTGCAGTGTGGCCCCTTTCACTTGAACAGGTTGCCTTCAGCAGATGGTAGTGCATACTGAAAGTGACGGGCGGTATAATTCCTGCCACTGCTGCAAATTAAAATATTGCAGCAGTGGCATCTGTAAACCTCTAGCTGCTGCCTCTGCAGCTTAAATGGCGGGAGTGATAGGGAGCTGTAAAATGAGGCTCAGCAGAATGTTTTATTGCCTGCCAATCGCAAGTGTAAATGAGCCCATGGCTAGGTTCACACTGTTACAGGTGGTTGCATGTACGGGACAGCGTGTAAATGGCACCTATTCCCACAACCACCTGCAGGAAAAATTCCCTGCTCTTTCACAGATGTGCAAGGCTTCCATTTATTCCTTTTGGCACTCCCACGCATCTAAAAACGCAGCACATTTTTTGATGTGGGAAATCGCATTTCCCTGCGGCTGCGTTTTCATAAAGGTGCAGGGACCTTTTCCTGTGTTTTTTGCAGGTACAGTAGCCTGCGCAAATGTGAGTCACAGCAAATGCATTAGGGTGAACATGACATAAGTCACCTAAAAGGAAAATACATACAGCAAGGTGCCTCCAACATATTTTACTTAATGGCACAAAGACACTTTAAAATATAGTTCTGCTAAGTACTCCCTTATTTATCAATCGTATCCACAGTGCTCAGCTGAAAAGAGCAGAACATCACTGCATTGTACCTGTAATTCATCAGTGTTCTTTGGTTTAATCTGGGCATCTTCTGTTTGCTTCTGTCCCCGTCTGTCAGCATGCCCACCACCTGCATTTAGTATTCTTAGCTCTGCCAGGGATGTAGTCCCGACATTTTGTTCATCTTCTGCCAGCCTCTATCCCCGCTCACTGGCCCGCCCACCACGTATAGCACTTCCCTAGACCATTAACTACAGGTCTGCTAGGAGGTGGGTTGGGACAGAAGATGCAGAAAATCCCGGGACTCAACCTGGACAGAGCTAAGAGTTCTAAAGCAATGCAGGTGGTGGGTGGGCTGAGGGTCGGGGACTGAAGCAGAGAGAAGATGCTGAAACTAAACTTGAGCACTAAACATACAAAAGCCTTACAGGTGGTGTGCACATTATCAGCACTTAACCTCCGCTGCGCCCCCCCCTCCTCTTCTACAATAAATCATTCCTCCCAGGGCATCCGCCTCTTCCGCCCACCCCTTGTACCGGCCCTGGTCGGGAGAACAGTGGAGAGGCACAGAATCCAAGTCGCATGAGATCCAGTGTGACGTGTCCACTGTCGGACATGCAGTGACCAGCAGCTGACCAACTCCCAATCAGCACAATGGCATAGAGCGCTGATTAGAGTGTTCTGACAGGGGGGCCACCCCCCCTGTCAGAATACAACAGCTCTGTGGGGGAGATCGCTGCATTAACTTTGTATAGTTAAAAAAGCGGTGTACCAGGCTTGAAAGTATGCTGCGACCATAGATCTCTTTTTAGGAATGTTAAATAAACTTTGTACATTGATAAATCTGGCCTGATTGAGGTTGTTTCGATTTTGTGAAAAATTGCTTCTGTATAGAATATGGGGAGCACACATGTAGGGATAGGCAGACGTAGCCTGGTTCCCACTAGTATGAACTGTTTTTACATAGTGGATGAATAGGGCACAAAACATTGGTTGAAAAAAGTAGTTGATCTCTTGGGAGAGGCTGTTGTAAGTCTGTACAGTAATAGAGCAGCATGGTGGATTAGTTAAATCTGTGTACTTTTATCAATTCCCAAAAATACAGAGTTTGATAATACAGTATGTCGTTTGTGTGCGTGAAGGTATTCTTTTTTTCCTGGAGCCTTTTGGCTTGTCCTAGTTCCCCATTTCATAGTTTTTTTTTTTTTTGTTTTTTTTTTTTTTTTTCTTTTGGCCGCTTAACTACTCTAGAACTTTGTTTTCTTTAAAAAAAAAATTGTACCCTGAACGACTAATAGGAATTTTATTTTGTCAAATTTAACAAACCGGAATCAAATGCAATCTTCATCATTTATCTGTGTTTTACCCTAGAGAGATGCCTTGAAGACCATGAACTTGTAGTACAAGTCCAGTCCATGTCGTCAAGTGAAAGCAAATTTCTGTTCAGGAAGAATTATGCAAAATATGAATTTTTCAAGAATCCTGTGGTGAGTAGGCATAAACAATGCTACAAGAGATTTTCACTGTTTTTATCTGAGGCAGGTAGCCTATAGAATAGCTAATAGGAGCCTTATTATTGATGGGCAGTAAATTAGCAAAGTACGATCAGTGCTGCCAGATGCATAATTTGTTGTTTCTACTTTTTGGGATCAGTGGTCAGTTGCAACTTGCTGAATTTCCTTGAGAGGGTTATGATTCAGAAAAAAAAATAAAATTGCTACACTGTTGCTGGGCAGGTATAGCAGCAGGTCCAAGGGCTCAAACAGCGTCTATGCCCAACATCGGAATATTACTGCCTGTTGCAGAATTTTCATAAAAAGCAAGTTAGAACTCTGCCAGTCAGTGGCCATCATTCCAAAGCACTAGTAAACATGAACCGTACTGTACCTTGTACTTTCACAACCATGATGTGAAAAGAAATAGATCCTTTAAAAAAACAAGACCTGTGTCTACTTTTATCTACCTGCACTATAAGAATACATGGACTCTTAACTGTCATTTACGCACTTTCTTCAGCTCCATTAAGTATTTACCAGTGCCACAGCTCACTGTTTGCACAGAGTTCACCCAAGATGCAGGGTCTGGTGGATTCAAGTGTCAATAGCTAACTTTCCTGACAGATTTCCATGGTAGCATATGTTTGGGTAGCCTCGCCCTCGCTCCTACCCCATAGGACACTTCTCTCATAAATTTTCAGGCTGAGCCAGAGGCTGTGTTCCTTTTTTGTCCTCCTTGCTCATAAGGACCATTTCGTATGAAGTTTCCTTCCTCCTGGAAGTCATGGTGACCTGGGTCTCACGCGGGACATCGGTGCAGATATTGGGAGCATCCTGTGGTGTCCAGAAGTTTCCAACAGTCAGAGTCCCCAGCTAACAGCCGGATGGGGAATGGCACACATACGCAGAAGATTGACACCCATAATAATGGGAGTGCTGCCAATGGCGAGTAGTTTAGCAGGGCATCCAACCTGGCGCACAGTGGGCGACCTCTAAAGTGTGCCTAGCATGATGGTGTGCCTACCTCTGGGTTCTGGGTCACCCTGCGGATTAATTGCTTTTTAGAAGGGGTCCAGGATAAATATGTTTTGCTTGAAGTCAGCAAAAGGGACAAGATGCTATACAGGTGGCTAGGCAGTAACTCTACGTGTATTAAAGAAATAAGGAAAATTATGCCTATGGAGATATCTATGCTCTGATGTGCATTGTAGCATTTTTATCAAAGTTTGGTGCAGTTGATTTCTGTCCTGAACAGATATGTTTGTTTTAGCAATGCCTTTCTTTCTGTGTTGGAGGCTTGGTCTAATGAAATCACCTGTGTAGTAATGATCTGATGTGAGAACCTGCAGTGGTAGTATTCCTTAGCAATAGTTAACCCCCTAGGGGTTTTCTCTCGCAAACAAACAACTGTTACTTTGTCTCTTTGGATAGCTGAAGTTTTGAATTGGGAAGAATATTTAATTACTGCATGGCTTGGGTAGCAATTGTATGTTATAATAATTATTTTCTTAACAATGTGGAGTACTTCCTTAGACTTTTTTTTGTTTATTAGATTTGTTTATTTCTGCAACAAGTTCTTTGTGCACTGCAGTCTAATGCCTCTATACCTTATCTCAGTGGTTCTCAACTCCTGTCCTCAGGACCCACTAACAGGCCAGGTTTCCAAGATAACTGAAACACATTACAGGTGATATAATTTGCTGCTCAGTGATTGCAGTATTCTAGTCTGCATCTCCCCAAGGTAATACTTAAAATCTGGCCCGTTAGTGGCTCCTGAGGACAGGAGTTGAGAACCACTGCCTTATCTGCTTTATGCAGGTTTTAGCTGGTGGGGGGCAGTGTCTTACTGATACTGTTCCTGGATTGTGACAGTGCTAGTGTACAGCGCAAAAAGGTTGTGAAAATTTAATCATAGTAGGAGTAATAATTAAATTGCTCTAAAGTGCATACACAAGTTAAAAGTGAAAATAACTGCAATAATATGTGTAAATAAATGTATCAAACACATATAAATACAACATTAAGACCCCGTTCACACTGGGGCGACTTGTCAGGCGACCTGGTTGCCTGACAAGTCGCCGTGGGTCATCTGCCATAGAGTAGCACAGGACCCGTTCTAATAGGAGCGACACAAGTCACTCCGACTTAGAAAAAGGGTCCTGAGCTTCTTTGGGGCGACCGTGAGCGACCTGCATTGACTTCAATGATATGAAGTCCGTGCTGGCCGCTCCAAGGTCGCGGTGCGAGCTGCGCACCGCCACTTCACAGGTCGCCCCCGCAAGTCGGGTCGCGCCTGTGTGAACCGGCGCTTAATGAGTGGTAGTATTAAATAAATAGTGATATTTCCACATAAAAGTCCATACAAGATGAAAAAAGTGCTTCAGCAAGTAGCCAGTGGAAAAAAGTCCAAAAAGTGCTTAAGTGCTGAGAAAACTGTGCAAAACCATGCCAGCAATCAGATGTGATGTAGTGAAGATCCACCCCCTTTGGATGTTCCACTTACCAGACAAAAAGGACCCCTAAACACTACTGTATAAGGGTCAAACAGGCATGTGTCCAGTAAGGAACCAGGTAAGTATCCTTTAGGGCTGATGAGGAATGTGTTCTCCCAACATGTAATTCAGCAGGATAATGGAACCATATGGGGAAGGAAAGCTCACAATAGTGTAATATTGTCAAAGACCGTTTATTCACAAAAATAAATATATTACACTCACATTTTACTTGGTAAAAGCAGGCTTTGTATATGGATTCTATCTTCCAGCTTGCGGTGGCGCTCGGGGCTGCGCTTGGTCCCGGCATGCGTTCCACCGCTACCGGAAGTGATGTAGCGGCAAGCGTAGGACCGGAAATTTAGTTGACGCGTTTTGCCCTCCCACAGGGCCTTCTCACACAGACTTCTGGGGGAGAGGTTGCTTTCTGTGCCCTTTTTCATACTTGTGCCACACCTACGTATCTGATAGGAAGATGCAGCTTTGGTCTCAGACAGTTAGACCCTTGGTCAAGCACTTCAGGCCATGATGATCAATCAGCCGCCTTCAAGCCTCTGACTGTGCCAGGAGAAATCCTTTGCTCCAACAATAAACATGTTCTGTTAGCCAATGTGGTTCTTACAGTCTCTAGGGACAGCAGTTCCAGCAAATGTGATTTTAAGAGGAGTACTATTGTTGCTCAGAGAGATGCCTATTCCCAACTCCCAGAGCGTTCTTCTGACATACCTCTGTTTCTACATGGGTCAAGATGTCATGCAGCATCGATGTCTGCTGTTTGGGTTCTCGAGCCACTCCTCCTCTAGAAAGGGATTCCTGTCACTATACGGAGGGAGTTCTCAGAACCCTACAAGAGATTTGGCTGGCTAGTCTTTCAAAAAAGGTAGGTATCTGAGAGCTTAATCCATCACGGTTCAGGATACTTAGTTTTTTGCCACTTGAGCATACTGGTGGTAGGATGCTGGATAATCCTGACTTTCTTTTCTTTACCTGTCAGCATCTCAATACCTGATGAGGACCATGGTCTCTCCCATGCCTACATTGAGGTGTGCTCAATGGGAATGGCCTCCTGTCCTCAAAGGTGTTTTTATTTTTTTTATTTTTTTCACACGCACCCAGCAATTCGTGTCTTACAAATAGGCAGATGAAGCCTTGGGTGCTGGCACAGTAATAACGATTTTTAAAGCAAGTGGCGCCGGCTTAGTGTAGCATAAAATTCAGCTTTGGTGAAGGAGGGTGGCGGGGTGCCCGTGGGGAGGCTGTTGTATGGCAGCCTGTCTCTGGGTTGAGTGGCGACGGAGGACTCTCAGCGAGGCTCCTGCTTCCGGTCTGACCGACGGCACTTCCGGTGGGGAGGAAAGAATACGGGTTGCACGCGTTCGGAGCATCTGTGCTCCTTTCTCAGGTTATGGGAGTGGCTCTCTTGAGGACGGGGAATTTATACCCTGTTGCTGTGGTAATTGCTTAAACGTCTGTCATGAGGGGGCGGGGCCCAAAACACATCGGCAGGGATGCTTGTGTGACGTTGTTTCAGATATATTTTCTGCATCTTTTTTATACATCAGGTTTAACAGGAAAAGTCTCTAAAAGCATGGCAGTGAGCCATGGTGAGTCCACAAGTAAACCTATGGTATAATGGGGAGATTGAGACACGGAAGTAAAATTTAAAAAAAAAATAATAATTTAAGCAATAATAGAACGGTGAAAAGAACAGAAAAAAAGGGATTCCAATGAGTCAGGGCAATGGGTACATACAATTACTTGACCCATGGGAAAGGTGGCGATATAAAGATGTGTTTATTTGTAGTATAAGCATAAAAATAATGAAAAAATAAGTGTAATAAAGTGGGTAAAACTACGTTTTGCATATGTCATGAAAGGAGACCTCTTATTGGTATATATGCATGCGCACTAACCTACACGAAAATGGTATATGTACATTCATGTGTACATTCGCACGCAGACCTGTTAAAGTGCAATGTTAATTTCTAACCCCCTCATTCAGGCCTCCTGGCGCTAAAGTGTCTAGGGTGTATATCCAGTAGTTTCCAGTAAGCCATAATCCATTCTTTGCTTCTTTTAAGGTCTTTTTTCTTCATTTTATTTTTGATGTGTACCTTTTAGTATCTCTGCATATCTCCCAAATTTATTGTGCATGGGTTTTTACACGGCATTGTATTTTAACCTGGTCCAAAACCTGTAACGTTTAATTGTTGAGCCCTTTTTCAGTGTTACACTACACCCCATACCACCTCTCACACAGGCGTATACAGGTGCAAGCTCCCATACTCCCCCCCCCCCCCCCCTTTTCTTTATCTGGTCTCCCCTACTTGCCTTTCCATCATGGATATCATTGAACATATTGAGTCCGCCAAATATACCATACTTGACGAATTCTACACGCTTTTCCCACCATCTTCCGGGACTGTGTATATATCCACAGACCCCAATATCGCATAATATGCACAAAAGTTCACAAAATAGAAGAAATTATCCACAAGGCTAACATGCAATGGTGGGACAAGTTTTTTTTCTCCAAGAATACTTAAGCAATCATATCACCCCTAGAGGCCTTAGGGTCCTAAAAAATTGTCCATTCTTGAGTAAAGAATTGGATCGTGAATTGTTTCACATAACAGAGTTCTGTACACGAAAATGGATGTCCATCATCATCACACAGAGGGAGGCCCAACACCAGTCTCTTATCTCCAGTATTCAGACACATATCTCTATCCCTCCAAAAGGTCTTTTCCCCTTTTCCACCCTCCTGGCTTAGGAAGCTAAAACTGAATACCAAATTCTTAGGCTGGCCATACACTATACAATTTTCTTATTCAATTTCCTTTAGATTTACCTTAAACTATGTAATGCAAGGGCCTGCCTGACTGCATACAAATTGAAAGTGTTTAGGTTTGCCCCTATATTACATGGTTTTGGTAAATCTAAAGGAAAGTTGAACAAGAAAATTGTATAGTGTATGGCCAGCCTTAGACTCCCTCCTCCGAAACAAACAACAGAAAATACGAAGAGATGTAGATGATTATGCTCAGAACTTCTACCCATCCATCATCACACGGACAGGACTCCTCAAAACCTCCTGATTCACCGTAACCTCGTTCCACACCATTTATCCCTGGGACAGATTCTACGTGTCAAAAAGGCACAAAAACTACTAGATCCTTAAAAAAAAGTTCTACTACACCCTCCCTTCTTGACAACGCCAGGCCCCAGTGAACCTCGCCCACTGTGCAACACCTCTGTACATTCGGATCTAGGCCACCCGGCCAGACCAGCCCAAGAATGGAAGACCCACAACACAACGTAACAGCAGCTGTGGCCACTTCACCCCCTTCAACCATAGAAGCCAATCATATTGCTCTTATTACTATATCTGCTACACTCCCCCGCAATCCTCCAGCCTCCTCCTCTTCTGAGCCTTTTTTTAGTCCACACCCCCCTGCCCTGCTCAAAAAGAAAAATCACTGCAGAGGCAGAAGAGGGGGGGGGGGGGAAGCATAGACATGGACAGAAGGGAAAAGTCATGCAGACTATCAAAATCTTCAACCTATCCAACCACCCCCTCTCCACATCGGAAGAAACCCTTCTAGGCCGTGGACTCACCTTTGCTCCTACAGCTGCGCCCAACCCATTCACTCTTTCTAGATCTGAATAGATTCATACGGAACCTCACAGTGCAACGGTTCTTCCACATCCAAGCCATTCAAAACTTCTCCAATAAAGGACCACCAACACTAAATACAGATGATGTTGACAGCCCCTCTTACAGAGCAGAACTTAATTTTCAACACACAGGAAGCACTGGCCCTGGAAAACCTTGAAGATCTATATACCGGTGACACTGATGATTACGCCGCCATCCTCTCTCAACATCTACCCGGTTCCCCACCCATGCAGCATACCACGTTTCAGCCAAAATCGGTCGAAGACCCTACATTTGCGAAAGGCCCCTACATCCAGAACTTCTACTAAGTGGTCCATGCAGACATACACCGTATGTGCCAATCGTCCCTGGATCAAATGCACCACAGGGACCCCACTACCACAAGGCCCATCATTGCGGCCATGGAGAGTGTGTCCAGCTACTTCTCCATCTATATTGATCACTTCCTGCAACCGGTTCGCCAACAACTATCATCATACATAAGACAGTATACATTTACTTGATTCATTATCCTCCTATTCATGGCAATCATCCTACCTCTGGCTATCTTTGGACGTAGTCTCTTTACACATCTATACCACACCACACCACTTTGGACTCCAGCCCGTACGCTTTTTTCTAAACAATGAATCTACACTCAATCCCCGGCAAATACTTGCTCCTGGATCTCATAGAATACTGCCTTACCCACAATTATTTAAAGTCTAACGGCGAGTTCTATACCCAAATTAAAGGCACCGCTATGGGGGCCAATTTCGCCCCCAGTTACGCCAATTTGACCATGGGCCATTGGGAGCAGCAATACATTTGGCACAACAACCCCTTCGCTTCCCATCTTGTATTTTTCGGCCAATACATAGATGATATAGTCATCATCTGGGATGGCCCCACTTTCCTTATACTCCCGTTCCTTGAACACAGTAATAATTATCATATGGGTCTCTTTCACATCAGTTTTGGACCCCCAAAAACTCACCTTTCTAGACCTAGAATTATACCACCATGGCAACACGATCAGCGCTCCGAATTATGTCAAACCCACCGCAGGAAATTCATATCTGCATTACAATAGCTGTCCCCACCCCAGATGGATTCAGAACATTCCCAAGAGTCAATACTAATGTCTCAAACACAACTGTACTCAGACCCAAACCTATCTCCGTCATGGATCACTACTCAAACAAGAATTCCTTGAAAAAGGTTACCCTGGAGATCTCATAACAAGAGCATCAGACCACTACCTACAAGAGGACGTGAGGAAAAATAGACTGGAGCACACAGAGATAAAAAGCAACCACTCCACTTCCACACGTTTTACTATTCAATTCAAAGCAAATTTAAGCACATGGAACGCATTTTCCATAAACATTGAGCAATCCTAAAAGAAGACCCACATTTACAAACAGACCTCACTGAGTGCCCCCGTTTTTCATACAGGAGTGCTAGAAACCTAAAAACCTTAATAGCAGTGAGTAAGGTTCGTTCCATCAGACCCAAAACCAACACATCCCTCACCTTTTCTCTCCAAATCAAGGGAATGTATAAATGCCGTAAAGCCCAGTGCTTGACATGTAAAAATGTTAAACATGGCCTAAAAGAGTTCTCTAACAAGGGGAAAGTTCATACCCTTACAGACTTACACCTGTTCCTCGGAGTTTGTCATCTACTGTCTTGCGTGCCCCTGCAACCTACTATACATAGGTCGCACCGTACGGACCTTACGTAAAAGCTTTGGGGAGCACCGAAACCTGGTGGAAAAGGGCTCGGATAAACAGTGCAGTGTCCCGGACACTTCACAGAACATCACTCACAGAGCTCCAATGGACTTAAGGTGTGGGTACTGGAAGCCATCCCCCCGCCGAACGCTTCAAGCGACTATGCGTCAGAGAAAACTACTGGATATACAACCTGGACACTTCAGCGCTAGGAGGCCTGGATGAGGGGTTGGAAATTAACATTACACTTGAACAGGTGTGCGTGCGCACATATACCCATATGCGTGTACGTTAGTGCGCATGTACACCACTGAGAGGTCTCCTTTCATGATCTACGCAAAACGCAGTTTTAGCCCACCTTCTTACGCTTTTTTAGATTTTCATTATTATTTTTATGCTTCTACTACAAATAATAAACACATCTTTAGTGTGTGCTACAATATCGCCACCTTTCCCATGGGTCAAGTAATTGTATGCACCCATTACCCTGACCCATTGGGATCCCAGGCGATGCCACCCATCCCCGTGCAAACTTCTGAAATCATATACTTGTATAAAGAATACTTCCTTAGTCACATTCTGCACCTGTTTGTGACCATACACTATCTATATATCCTGATACCATTACCATCATATTGTTATATACTTTCTCAGTTTTTTTTGTCATACACATGCCTTCCCTGCTAGCCTTACCCCCATACCTATACCCCCATTGCTACATTGTCTTGCTCATCAATTTTCTATATACATTTCTATATATATATATATATATATATATATATATATATATATATATATATATATATATATATATATATATATATATATATATATATATATATATATATATATATATATATATATATATTATATTAAATTAATAATAATGGGTATTATTATTTTTATTATTATTATTTTATTTTTTTTATTAATTTTGTATTATCCTTATTGTTCAGTTGCACCTTGGAATCCTTACCCCCATCCTTACCCCCTGTTCTTTCCACTGTTATATTTTATTCCTTAAATTCTTTATTTTTTATTTTTTTTTTGTTTTACTTCCGTATCTCATAATCTCCCCATCATACCATATATATGTTTACTTGTGGACTCACCATGGCTCACCGCTATGCTTTAAGAGACTTTTCCTGTTAAACCTGATGTATAAAAAAGATGCAGAAAAGATTGTATCTGAAGCCACGTCACACAAGCAACCCCTGCCAGTATGTGTTTTGGGCCCCGCCCCCTCATGACAGGCATTCAAGCAATTACCACTGCAACAGGGTATAAATTCCCTGTCCTCAGAGAGCCACTCCCATCGCCTGAGGAAGGAGCACGGATGCTCCGAACGCGTGCAACCCCTGTCTTTCCTCCCCACCGGAAGTGACATCGGTCAGACCAGAAGCAGGAAGTCGGAGCCTCGCTGAGAGTCCTCCACCGCCGCTCAACCCACAGACAGGCTGCCATACAACAGCCTCCCCTCGGGCACACCCTCCACCACACTGAACTCAAGAGAAGAAGACGGATGATATTTTAATACCCACTGTACCTCTTCACTCTTACCTCAGAGTAAGTTAATACTTTTTTTTATGTGTAATAAATTTTATGCTACATTAAGCCGGCGCCGCTTGTTTTGCTTTATATTCCTCAGAGCCCCTTCATGCTCCAGCTGGCAGCTGCCGAATGTGCCCCCCCCCCTCCACCACCCATTGGAATCTTTGCTCCACTGCCCCATTACCCCCCACCTCCCTTTATCCCCCCCCCTTACTTTGTGCCACCCACCAATATCAGAGAGCGCCATGACATAACTTGCATAACTGTATTTTTTACTTATCGTAAAATCCTTTTCTCTGAAGTTGACGCAGCTCCATATCATCTTCACTATTGGGTTATGCTGCCCCCTACAGGAGTAAGACACCTGGCAGGAAGAAACTTTTCCACGCCTAGGGGGCAGTCCCTGCAGGTATACACCCACATACTCGGCTATAGCTCTCAGTTTTTTTTGCAAGTGTTTATAAGAAAAAAACCATCCCACTCATAATTAGAGGGGCGGGTACTGCGTCTGTCAATGAACTTCAGAGAAAAGGATTTTTTGGTAAGTAAAGAAATCCAATTTCATTGACGGACTCAGCTCCATATCATCTTGACCATTGGGACGTCCCAAAGCAGTATTTGCATAAAGGGTTGGAAAAACAATGCAAAGAAAGAACGTAATTCCCCAAAGGCTAAACCTAGCCAACCAGATAACATGGAGCTCACCTTAAAACATATACCCTCAAAGAGAATAGTTTCTCTTTTAAACAGCAGCCTGCAAAACCTTGCAACCAAAAGAGGCATCCGAGGATGCCAACACACATCTACCTTGTAGAATTTTGTTAACGTGTGCACCGATGACAAAGTTGCCGCCTTGCAAACTTGCATCACTGATGCCTGATGGCAAAAGGCTCAAGAGGCACTTATCACCCTAGTAGAATGCACCTTCACGGGAAAGGAGGAACCTGACCCTTCAGTGAATAAGTCTGAACCACTGTCTGCCTGATCCATCTAGATATGGTCACTGGAGACGCAGCCAACCCTTTTCGAGGTCCTTCGGAGAACAGAGTCTGATTTTCTGAAAGATTCAGTAGCCGTCAGGTTAACTAATTGCCCGAACCACATCCAAAGAATGCAAAGCAATTTCCTTGGGATGCTTGGGCTTAGGACAGAGTGAAGGCAGCACAATGCCTTCATTCAGATGAAAATCAGAAACCACCTTCGGAACGAATGATGAGGTCGAAGTACCACTTTATTACTGTGGACCACCAGATAGGGTGAACAGCAGGACAGTGTCACCAATTCAGATACTTTGTGGGCTGAAGTAAAATCAACCAAAAAGACAACCTTCCGTGACAGTGTAAGCAGAGTAATCTCCCTAATGTTCTCAAAAGGAGGTCTTATAAGAACAGATATACCCAAATTGAGATCCCACCGAGGTAGCGGGGATCGCCTCGGAGGAGCCATATGGCGAACCCCCTTTTGTATAAAAGTGCGAATCAAGGCATGTGTAGCTAAGGGGCGTTGGAAAAAATACAGTCAAAGCCGACACTTGGCATTTAATAGTGCCCAAAGCCAACCACCTATTCGACCCTATTTTGAAGACAGGTCAAAATTCTAGCCACCAAAATCAGGCGAGGATGCACCTTCAGCGATTCATACCATTTAGATGTACGATTTTCACGTACGATGATGGATCTTCCTGAAAGTAGAATTCCTGTCCTTCATCAGTGTAGGACTCGGAGTCAGAAAGACCTCTATCCTGCAATACCTTGCTTTCAACAGCCACGCCGTTAAAGCCAGCGACTGTAAAGCAGGATGAAAGATCGGCCCTTGAGACAGCAGATCTTCCCTGAGAGGAAGTCTCCGGGGAGCATTGGCGACCAACCTTACCAGATCTGCGTACCAAGACTGGCGATGCCAGTCTGGGGCCACCAGAATGACCGGAATCCCTTCAACCTCTATTCTGTGCAGAAACCTCGGCAGAAGTTTCAGCAGAGGGAACGCATAGATCAGCTGATACTAACCTCAAGGAGCCACAACTGTGTCTTTGGCGTTGACCAGATGATCCCTCAACCTGGCTACAAACCTCTGAACCTTCCTATTGAGTCGAGAAGCAAACCGGTCGACATCGGATGTCACCCACCAGACGCAGGAGGTGAAACGCCTCCGGGTGCAGGGACCACTCCCCCTGATCCAACACCCGACGACTCGGGTAATCCGCCTGCCAGTTTTCCACTCTTGGTATGTGCACTGCCGAAGGGGCTGGAACAAACTTTTCTGCCCATTCCAGGATCTCAGCCACCTCCTGGGCCGTCAACACTCCTGGTGCCCCCTTGATGATGTGAGCAATGGCCTGGACAACCCTGTAAACGAGTTGTCCAGCTTTATCTCGCAGTTCCAGAATATTGATCGGAAGTCTGGACTCTTCTACTGTCAAGGACCCCTGGCCGCAGAGCTTCCCCAGCCGGACAGGCTGGCCTCTTTGGTTATCACAGTCCAATACAGTGGAGGGAAGGAAGTCCTTGTGTTGTGACTCAACCGAATCATAGTGTCCAAGGACTTTGGATCTTCCATTTGACAAGAATCTCCCTTTGTAAGGGTCTGGTGTGGAACTGAGCAAACAGAACTGATTCGAAGGTTGACACCATCAGACCCAAGGCCCGCATGCAAGGCCACAGAGGACAGACTGTCCAGATAATCCAGTCTTAAGAATGGAATCAGGGCAAATTTTTTTAAATGTTTGAACCGAATGCTTGCAGAGTCCCTCCAGTAATTATCAAGCCGCCCAACAGAGCTGAATGCGAGTCTGCTCTTAATAGGAGATAGTCCAGGTTACCCCAGTACCGTAATCCCCTGTTGTCGCAGTAATGCCAACACTTTGGTCTCGCTTCCGCCCCCAGGGTCTTCACCAAAGGTTAACGCCACAAATTGATAATGCTCTTCTACAGCAAAGAAAACACTGGTGTCCAGCGTAAATAGGGATGTGTAGATATGCGTCCTTGATATCTATGGAGGCCAAAAAGTCTCCTTGGTGTAGACGCCACTACCGTGCAAATGGACTACATTTGAAACTTCTGTACCCGCACAGCGGTTCAGAGCCTTGAGGTCCAGGATTGGACGTACTTTGCCTTCTTTCCTGGGCAATAATTGAATAGAATTCCTGAAAGCGTTCCCAGAAGGAACTGGCACAATCACTCCTTGCGACAGCAGATCTTGTACCGCCTCTTGGATCCCTTAACCGATCTGGAGATAGGTGTAGATAGGAC